>NC_138557.1:11996865-12261865 GCF_964273705.1 Natrix helvetica
TCAGAATCACAAGCATGCTCCTAATATTGTAGGGTGTGGGATAAAATAATGTCTCTTCTAACAACAACAACAACAAAAACACCCTAGGATTTTATTGTTCAGACTTAGACTTTCAATGGCATTTAATTTATTTTAGCCTTCCAGGTCTGGAGGCCCCAATTTTATCCAAAAAAATAATAATAGTTGACTCAGAATGGGACATTATAAAATGAATAATTTTATAGCCGAGGGAAGAGAAATGTGATAATGTGAATATGGTATGAATACATATGATGTCAACACTGCCAGAAGTATTTTTCTCAAGCTTTTGATTTCAATTTAGTTTCAGTTTAGCTTTTTCTGCTACACAAACGTCACAAACAACCTTGTATTCAGTTGTCCTTGATACAGAAGTGCAGTCTTTTGTAGTGGATGGGTGTGAACCTGTCTGCAGATTAATACAACCACAGTTATACTGTATATATAGAGAAAGGTTTGTTTAAACATTGCTCTTTAAAATATTCCAGAGTATTGAGTGGCTTGAAGGGTACATTATGTCAATTTATCATATATGTTCCTCTAACAACATTACAATTTTTGTGATGCAAAAGACATGCTTTCCTGTTAGTACCCACATGAATTTTTTGGGGTGGGTGGGTATAGGAGTCTGATAATAATGTGTGTGTATGTCTAACGTTTCACAGCAGAGATACAATTTAAAACTTGGAAGTTATTCAATGAACTTTCCATTAAGTTTTGGGAGACTTTTGTCACAGCTCATTTGATCTTCATGACCTAGAAAATATGATGCCATTTACAGTGGCATTCAATTAAAGGGAGTCATGCGTCTAGCCATGTAGCAAAATACGATAGCCAATTTACGGACATGAAACCATTTTGGTGTGTGTGTGTGTGTGTGTGTGTGTGTGTGTGTGAGAGAGAGAGAGAGAGAGAGAGAGAGAGAGAGAGAGAGAGAGAGAGAGAGAGAGAGAGAGAGAGAGAGAGAGACAGATCTTCAGAGTATAAATTACCAGTGCACACAATGTTGTCATCTTTGCTTTAGCTTTAAGAGTGTGGGTGCAGCATAGAATATTTGCAGAAGCAAAGTTAACAAAAGCCTGCTTTGATTTTTTTTAGTGACTTCTGGTTTGCTCGTAGGGCTGGTTTAAGCTCTCTGGAGGCTTCAGAGGGCTTAAACTGACCCTACAAGCAAACCAGAAGTCCGTTCCCGAACATCCGGTTTGCCCATAGGGCCGTTTTTTTTGTGCTCCAGAGGCCTCAGGGAAGCTCCTGAAACCTCCGGTGGGCCTCCGGGAGGGGTGGTGGGGGCTCTTTTCGCCCTCACCAGGCTCCTATAAAGCCTCTGGAGCCTGGGGAGAGCGAAAAATGTCTTTATAAAAGGCTGAACTCAGCTGGCCAGCACCCGCATGTGCGCTGGCCAGTTGACAGGGCAACGCCTTACCATAGGTGTAATAGATTCGCCATCCCGGCCCTATATCATTTCAGACAAATGACAGAATTGCAAACCTTGTCTATTGATGGAAAGTATAAGAAAAGTGATATAAAGTTACAGGATGCATGTTGATAAGCCAAAAAAACCCGACCAAAACCCCTCAACAAAAGCCATTTCTTCTTTTTCACTTGGTCGATATTACCCTAACAGATGTCTAATAATTATTTTTAAGAATAGTATCCAAATCACATTATATTGCATCAACAAAGAGAATAAGTAAAATGATAAAAATATATTCATTTTTTTCCCTCCAAATTAACTTTCCCATCTGTCACAATAGTCATCCGTATGATTTCATAAAGCTTTTTTTTTTCAATTTACTTTTACAATGACAAAAGTTCATTTTGTCTGCAAATTATCTGAATTTGTAAGAGTGTAGAACCTGAAGTATTTAGATTTTTTTAAAAAAGGAAAAAAAAATACCCATGTGCGCTAATCTAATTAATGTGGAATGGAGAGTAGCACCCATTGTAAGAAATTGTAAGTATCTACTGTGAACAAAAAGAGAAAAGAAGAGAAACCAACACTACAAAATCACAATATTATTAGCAATAAAAAAAGAATTTGCTTTGCCCATTTTAAATTGCCATAAATGGATTGACTGAGACAGAATGATGTTCCTATTTAAGAAGTAGAACCCTAGATTCTATTACCTCTGATTTTCTGTCACCAACCATATTCTAGTTTTTTAATCTAATTATTGTGCTTAAATTGTATTAACTCTCCATCAATTTGTCCACTGTTGTAAAAATAATTGACATTTGGTTTTATTGCATCATGGTGGTGCAGTGGTTGGAGTGCAGTGCTGCAGGCTACTTCTGCTGACTGCCGGCTGCCTGCAATTTGGCAGTTCGAATCTCACCAGGCTCCAGGTTGACTCAGCCTTCCATCCTTCTGAGGTGGGTAAAATGAGGACCCAGATTGTTGGGGGGCAAGAGGCTCACTCTGTAAGCCGCTTATAGTGGACTGCAAAGCACTATGAAGCGGTATATAAGTACTATTGCTATTGCTATCATATTTTCTGCATATTTGGGAGACACAACAACCAGTTGCAAAGAGTCTACTTTTATCTCAATGGCTTAGTTTTACTTAAAGGAGAGGGGAATGAAATACATTTTTTTAGTGTTTAAATTGTGATCTGGGGTTAATATTTAGAACCTGTACCAAAATTAATCAGTGAAATAAAACAAATGTAGACACCAAAGTTGTAATAATGAAATTAATTTATGTTAGCCTTTACTTCCAGTTAACTTTCAGATGACACATGAGTATCTCCCTTTATCTCTACAGTGATAAAAAAACAAGTTTATAGTCCTGTCTACTATAGGTTAGTGACTTTGTTTGCAGATATAAGGTTATGGTTTGTACCATTTGGTCAATGAGGTTTGTAGAATACACCATGGTTTGCTTATATCATGCATTGTCACGAGCCTCATTTTGTGTATTGCAAAGGAGATGTTTATTATTATTATTATTATTATTATTATTATTATTATTATTATTATTATTATTATTATTATTATTAGTTAGTTTGTCAAACATGTACGAGTTAACAGGCATAAGTATAAACATGGACATGAACACAGGAAATGGGTACGAATAAATGGGGACAGTAGGACAGAGACGGAAGGCACGCTGGTGGGCTTATGCAGGCCCCCCTTACGGACCTCTTAGGAAAGGGGTGACATCCACACTACACAGTTTAAGGTTGAATCTCTGAGGGTTTGAGGATGTAACAACAGAGTCAGGTAGAGCATTCCAGGCATTGACCACTCTGTTGCTGAAGTCGTATTTTCTGCAATTGAGTTTGGAGCGGTCTACCTTGAGTGTGTATCTATTGTGTGCTCATGTATTGTTGCGGTTGAAGCTGAAGTAGTCATTGACAGGTAGGACATTGTAGCAGATAATGTTGTTATCTACGCTTAGGTTGTAGTGAATGGATGGAAAACAATAGCCATATGCACCAACTCAGTGTGTTAAAATTCACGGAGGTTCTATATTGAAGGAGAAGATTAGAGAAACACATTTGACTTCACTCCTCTTTTGTGTAATGTTTCGTCATTGAATATCAGTGACAAAAAGAAAAAAGAATAGAATTAGGTAGATCATCAACAATTATTTATTCTGTTTTTACTTTTTTTCCCCACAGGAGGCCAACTATGTAGATTAATTTGGAGTTTTCACTATGTTAGAGATGGGAATATAAGCCTTATTTTGCGGGCATGGATGGAGATTATACATACGTACATACATACATACATACATACATACATACATACATACATACATACATACATTCTAGTGGGTGATTTTTATGTCGGTCATTCCGACAAAATGACAAAATCACTCTCAGATGATAATTGGGGAGATAACAATAGAAGGAGTTTACTGGGTATCCTATGGGGTGGGGGAGTGGAATGGATATCATTTGATAAATAAATTCCTGTGTGGAATAATGATGCCTATAATTCTATCCAACATAAGAGAAGGAAGGAAGGGGGGGAGGGAGGGAGGAAATGTAAAATTAACTCCAAAATGGGGCATTATCTTCTCAGTCAATTCCTAGATACTTATCTTTTGATTTTGTCAGAGGTACTTTCAATGCTGGGTCTGTTTTTGACAGTAAAGAGAATTAGCTGTGATGCTGATGAATTATTAAATATTGTCATTTTATTTCCTTGCTATTTGTCAGTGGCTTCACTAACATGCATTATACATGAGAGCACATAAATGTAAACCATGGTTTATGTCTATCCTTTTCTAATGGAATGATTTCTTCTCCAATCTATTGAAAGTTTTTTTTTCTTTTCTTTTTTAAAAAAAGTCAAATGTTTGCTGCATTCATTTTTGGGGAAACATCTGAGAAGACAATTTTCAGGAATAGGAAGGAGATACAGCCAGCTCTTCCTCTAATGCATTCCGCTTTTTAAAAATGTCACTTATACACCATTCAGCATAATTATACCTCAAAAACCTGGTTGTGCTGAGGTCTGTTTGTTTAAACATGGTTTATTAAATCAACCATGATTGTCTGGTTGTGCTCAGCATGCTAAACCATAATTGATAGGTTGGAAACCACAGGCACTAGATTTATACAATATTCTAGTGATTGTGCCTTTGTGCAATAAGTGAATCCAGCTATTGAGGTCAATAGGGCTTAGTTTGAGCTGAGGTCTGGGCTGCAAAAATCCAGATGACCACTAGATGGCAGCAATGTCCTATTTTTTATTTTAATTAGATTTCTAGACCGCCCCCTCTCCCCGAAGGGGAGAACATTTTATGGTTACCTAGTGGTTATCCAGATTTATGCAATGTGTACCTAGTAGCCCTAATTATTATGAAATAATATGGATCGGATTTCAGCTAAACCGAGAAGAAACACTATTTTCTCATTAAAAGTTCATTTCGTTCATACTTCACAGAGGGATCCAGTATTTCTTGCTACATAAAAGTCCTTCCAAAACATAAGCTTTCACAATTCTCTTCTCTTTGCCTCCTTATATCCACAAGGAGAAGGTTGGAACATTTTTTTTAAAAAAAAAACCATCCAGTCTCAGTTCTTTGGGAGAGAAAAAAGAATGGTTTATGAGAAGGGAACTCAGGATTAAATTTGTGGCTTCATTACCATGTAAATGCATGTTTCAATTAATCACATTTTGCTGAACCTTCCAGAATCAGTTTTGCATACAGATGAGGAAGAGAACTAATACTGGGAGGCTCGTCTGTTGTACTAAGACATTAAAAATGGTTTACTGAGCTGTAATTGAGAATTGGGAGTGTTTGCACAACACACTAAAGCCAAAATCAAGCAGCCAATTGTGAGTGTTACTGAATTGTGGTCCTTTGACCCAATACAGTAGAAATGTTCAAAGTTGGTATGACATCTAACTAAATGTGTATAGCAATAGCAATAGCACTTAGACTTATATACCACTTTATAGTGCTTTACAGCCCTCTCTAAGCGGTTTACAGAGTCAGCCTCTTGCCCCCAAGAAACTGGGTCTTCATTTTACACTCCCCCTCGGAAGGATGGAAGGCTGAGTCAACCTTGAGCCTAGTGAGATTTGAACTACTGGCAGAATCAGCCTTCTATACTGCATTCTAACCACTGTCAAGAAGGAAGGAAGGAAGGAAGGAAGGAAGGAAGGAAGGAAGGAAGGAAGGAAGGAAGGAAGGAAGGAAGGAAGGAAGGAAGGAAGGAAGGAAGGAAGGAAGGAATAGCACTAGCACTTAGAGTTATATTCCACCTATTGCTTCTTGGTATGACATCTACTAGATGTGTATAACAATAGCAATAGCACTTAGAATTATATACCACTTCACGGTGCTTTTACAGTCCTCTCTAAGCGGTTTACAGAGTCAGCCTCTTGCCTCCAGCAATCTGGGTCCTCATTTGACCCACCTCAGAAGGATGGAAGGCTGAGTCAACCTTGAGCCTGGTGGGATTTGAACTGCCAAATTGCAGTCTGCGGGCAGTCAGAAGAAGTAGCCTGCAGTACTGCACTCTAACCAATGTACCACCATGATGCAATAAAACCAAATGTCAATTATTTTTCCAACAGTGGACAAATTGATGGAGAGTTAATACAAACCACTGCACCTCCACAGCTCATAGCGTATAATACGACCACCATCATATCTCACCACTGGACACACGCCCAGTTCAGCGAAGGTTGAAATCTGGCAGAGTCCAAAGTGAGATGCCCCCTTCAATGTCACCAGTAAAGTCTCAATTGAAGGTATTTTCTTTTCAAAAGGAGATTCATGCTTAACCATATATTTATGAGATACTCTGTAAGACTGACACAGGATAATGGGTAATAACTGATATTAGTAAATGCCTTGAAAACAACTTAAAATACAGTACAGGTAGTCCTTGATTTATGACCACAGTGGGCGAGAATTTTATTTTCTGGGATCGTATTCTGCCCCATACATCCCTGTGACCAATCCGCTCGCACAGAGAGGGCCTCCTCCAGGTGCCGTCCACCAGACAGTGTCGAGGGGCGGCGCCTAGGAGTAGAGCTTTCTCTGTGGCGGGCCCAGCCCTGTGGAATGACCTCCCCCCGGATATTAGGAATACCTCTGACCTCCGCTCCTTTCGTGTAAAGCTCAAGACCCACCTTTTTCAAGTTGCTGGCCTGGCTCAACTTTGATCCAACTATATCGCTCCTGACGGGTTTTTTATTTGGGGTATTTTAATTGCATTCAATTTATTTAGGGGTTTTTAAACATTGTGTTTTTACTTGTTTTTATCTATCAGTTCACCTCCTCCTTGTATATGTCATATATATGTCTTGGTATATGTTTTGTTATATGTATGTCGATATATTTATTTCCTATGTTTTGTTGTACGCCGCCCCGAGTCCTTCGGGAGAGGGTGCGGCTAAGAAATAAATAAATAAAAAAATTTTGCTAAGGAAAGTGTCTATTAGAATAGAATAACAGACTTGGAAGGGACCTTTGAGGTCTTCTAGTCCAACCCCCTGCTTAGGCAGGAAACCCTGCACCACTTCAGACAAATGGTTATCGACATCTTCTTAAAAACTTAAAAACAGTGTTGGAGCATTCTCAACTTCTGGAGACAGGTTGTTCCACTGATTAATTGTTCCAACTGTCAGGAAATTTCTCCTTAGTTCTAAGTTGCTTTTCTCCTTGTTTAGTTTCCACCCATTGCTTCTTGTTCTGCCCTCAAATGCTTTGAAGAATAGTTTGACTCCTTCTTCTTTGGGGCAGCCCCTGAGATATTGGAAGACTGCTATCATGTCACCCCTAGTCCTTCTTTTCATTAAACTAGACATACCTAGTTCCTGCAGCTGTTCTTCATATGTTTTGGCCTCTAGTTTCCTAATCATCTTTGTTGTCTATTAAGTGAGTTGTGCCCAATTTTGCATTTTTGCCATGGTTATTAAAGCATGCAGTTGTTAAGTGAATCATATGGTTGTTAAGCAAATTTGGTTTTCCCAGAGTCTGTCAACTTTGAAACATGCCTATTCTGTTGCAGCCATTTTCTCGTTTCTCAGCTGCCACAGAGGTGCCACAGACGTGCCACAGCTATCCCAAAGGTGCTTTTTCAGGAGGCAACTGGACTTTCTTGTCTTTTTTTCTTTTGAAGACATTTCACTTCCCATCCAAGAAGTTTCCTGTGTGAGTAGGAATGGATTTCCAGAGGGAAAAAGGAATGCAGACTACAGGAACCATTTGCACCAACTCAGCTGGCCCTGAGGACACAGATAAACCTCCAAGTGCTTCAAGGACCCTCTAAAAGGATGCAAATGACCAGCTGGTCTGCAAGGAGTATATATCCTTCCATTCCCCACTATCCTGTCAGAGCTGAAAAAGCTTCTTAGACGAGAAGTGAAATATCTTCAAAAAAAAAAAAGAATATCCAGTTGCCTCCTGAAAAGGCAGGAGACAACTGGATAACCATGACTTGGATGACTAAGAATCTCTACAGACATTTGGAATGCTGGCCCCAGATGACAACAAGAAATAATCCCATGGGAACCAAGGTCATCTCAACAGATGTTTGCTAAAGACTTGGCAGAGTTGTCATACCGACCTAATTGAACAATGTGACCTGTGCTAATGAGGGAAGAATCTAAATTAACAGAGTTGGAAGGAAGTGACCTTGTAGGTCATCTAGTCCAACCTCCCGCCCAAGCAGGGGACCCTACACCATTTCTGATGGATGGCAGTTCCATCTCTTCTTGAAAGCTTCCAGTGATGAAGCTCCCACAACTTCCGAAGGCAACTTCTGTTCCATTGGTTGATTGTTCTCACTGTCAGAAAAATTCTACTTATTTCCAGGTTGAATCTCTTCTTGACCAGTTTCCATCCATTATTCTTTTTCTGGCCTTCAGGTGCTTTGGAAAAGCTTCACCTCTTCCTTTCTGTGACAGCCCCTCAAATATTGGAAGACTGCTATCATAATCTCCCCTGGACCTTCCCTTCACTTGACTAGCCAGGCCCAGTTCCTGCAACTGTTCTTCATATGTTTTGGCCTCCAGTCCCCTAATCATCTTCTCTTCTCTTCTCTTCTCTTCTCTTCTCTTCTCTTCTCTTCTCTTCTCTATTCTTTGCTTATGTGAAAACCACAGGAAGTATTCCTTTCATGTGTGCCAAAATGATATACTCAATAAAGTTTTGCTTAAAGAGATCGGACCACCTCGATTTGGATAGCTTGGTTGGGTTTATCAATCAGAACCTTGACAGCGCCTTTGTCAGATGCTGGCTGGGAAGGTTGGAAATGGAGATCACACAATGATCCTGGGATGCTACAACTACTGTAAATAGATGGTAGTTGCAAAGCTCGTGATTTTTGTTCAGGAGATTGTGGAGATGGCTGCAGCTGTTCTAAGTGCAAGAAGGGATCTTAAGTCAGTTTTTTTTTCCAGTGCTGTTGTAACTTCAGACAGTTGCTAAACACAGGACTGTAAGCCGAGGACTGCCTATATAATCTCCCTTTCATCTGCAGATTGTATGTATATACAACATTTTTATTTAGGAAAAAAAACATTTAAATATGTCTAATTACAATAATATAACCCTGTCAAATTGCATAAGCATATATACAAGCTTACAAAAATACATCAAAATGCTAACATAACAATATGAAGGAACAGGTTTTTTTTTCTTTCAAAAACTGAAAGAGGATTATGTATTATCCAACACTTGTAAAGTTTATGAATTGCTATGTAATTAAAATTAGACTGAGTGTGCTCATCTGTCTCTTTTCCCATTGTCTTCTTGCTACACCACCTGAGGTGTTTTGTTCCTTCAAATTACTTTGACTACACTCTATATTTCAACACCTGTCAAACAATATGTATTACAAAGCATGTTTTAAGCAAGAGATCTACATGAATCTAAAAACCAGGAGAGGCTAATGTCTGAGCAGTCTAATGAAGTAATATGTTCTCCCTGTCATTTTCATCCTTAATTACTCTCCCTAAACATGCTTTCGGGGAGAGTGGTAATTTTTTAATATCAACTATGATTTTTTTTTCCATAAAGGAATTTCCACCACCCTTAGAGCTAATGCTTCTGTACTTCAGAATCGTCAAAAAGTATTTCTGCTGGCTACTCCCTCTTAAAAATTACTAAACATATTCTGTGTGATGGATGTTGCTAGTATTAATGTTCATATAAAATTATATGAAAGCGCGATCTTTTTTTAAAAAAAAGTTTTTTATTTTCCCCTTTCAAATTCATTCATATATATTGTATTTGTGCTGATAAATAAATAAAGGGAGACTAGTATAGATCTATTTCAAGCTATTTAGCTCTCATCAGCTAGCCATACCCTTACTGGGATTTGAACCTGGGCTGTATTACATATTAGGCAGGAGTCTTAGCCACTAATCCACAGGCTCTCCTCCTTATCAGCTGAGCCAGGGAAATAGGTATGGATTTGTGTTACAACCCCTGGTATGCCCAAATATGTTTATAGGTTTTCTGCCTGGATGGTCTTCTGTAATGAGCCGAAGGACAGAAAGGGGGAGTAGTGAGCTCCCTCCCATATTTGGGCATACCATATATATATAATACAGTTTGGGTCACTTTCTTGCCACCCTGTTCCTCCATCTTATTTTGCAACAACCTTACTCCTTCCATCTTCTCAACCTCCTTTATCTACTTTCTTCTTTCCTTTTCTCCTTCTTCCTTTCTTCTTCCCCTCTCTTTCCCCTCTCCTCCTCCCTTCTATTCTTTCTTACCCTCTCTCCTACTCTTAAGTCTCCTTACTTTCTTTGCTTTACAATTTCTTCCTCCCTCCTCATCCTCCCTCCTTTCCGTTGTTGCCCTTATTTATTTATTTTCTCTCATGGGTTCTCAAGTCTCCTTACTTTCTTTGCTTTACAATTTCTTCCTCCCTCCTCATCCTCCCTCCTTTCCGTTGTTGCCCTTATTTATT
Organism: Natrix helvetica; assembly: GCF_964273705.1. NCBI lineage: Eukaryota > Metazoa > Chordata > Lepidosauria > Squamata > Natricidae > Natrix > Natrix helvetica. The sequence continues at coordinate 12,007,272 of NC_138557.1, forward strand.
TATTTTCTCTCATGGGTTCTCAAGGTAGCGACCTACAAGGCCCCTTCCAGCTTTATTCATCTAGTAAAAGAATTACTGCATAATTATAAGGGCAGAAAAATGGAGCTATTTATCCCCCTTTATTGTCTCTGCAGAGGCAGGCAGTGGTCCTGTTTTGGATGACCTCATCCTGGAAAGAAGGAAAACTTAGAGGCAAATATTAGATAAAATTGCTTTGAATTGCTTGGAGTTGGGATCCAGCAGTACAGGTCCTGGGAAACAAAGAGTCTTGCTCAGTTGTCTGGGAAGAGTTCAAATCTATTGATCCTGATGAAGTTGACATAGTCCTCAAAGATCTGGTTCTTTGTGGGAGGGGATAGATTCATCATCCTTGAAGGAAGTGAGTGTCCACCTCTCCTTAAAAGAACATTAATGGATCCAACATGTCTACACTATTTTTGTCCACTCTCCAACTTTACTTTTTTAGGGAAGGTTATTGAAAACATCTGGATACTTTGGAGTCACTGGAATTGGGAGGGGGCTAATAAATTACATCAACAAACAATCAATTGGTTGGCTTAGACCTCCAGGGGGCCTCGGATCTTGGCTCAACCCTTATACAGTATTCTGTGAGCGGAAAGCATTTACTCTGTTATATAGCCAAACTTTTCAAGTATTGTTTGTTCTGACTTAGACTTCCCCAAGAAGCACAAAGCAGATTCTTGATCCCAACAAAACCCCTTTTATTAAACTAATGTGAATTCCTCTCATTCACATTCAGCAAAGGCCTGGTAAACAGTCTTTCACAGGTGAAGTTATTACCATAGACCTTATCTAGCCTGGAAACTGAGCACAGAGTCTCTGAGATTCATGGACAGATCTTCACACTCCTGAAATAAACGAACAAACTGTTTCCTGCAAAAGTCCACTCCCTTTTTGCTCCTCTTTTATTTCCTATGGGAGGGGCCATTCACCATCCATCTGTGGCTTTACTCCCAAGTTGACCCTGATTTCTCAACTGTTTTTTTTCCTTCTGGCAGCTCTGCGCATGCTCACATTGGGAACAGGCTCCATCTGTTCCTCTGCCTCACTGCTGTTCTAGCTCCGAAGGCAGCTGAGAACTGGCAGGTAGCCTTGGCCCCACCTCTGCCTCCAATGCAGAGCCCTCGTTCAAACCTTCCCCAGTCTCCAGGACTGGCCCATGTTCTCCCCCCCCCCAACCTCCTCATTGTCCAATTCTGCTGCCAGCTCTGTTGGTGGGCCACAAAATTGTTTTTCAATGGTGGCAACTTTAAGATGTGTGGACTTCAGCTCCCAGAATTTCCTAACTGGCATTATTGCAGTGATAACAAGGGGGGAGTCATTTCCTGGACTCTATGAAGGTCACTGAAAATAGGTGCAGATCTGATTCTGAATGATCATAACCCCTCCCCCTCTCCACCTAGGGTTATTAAAGGATGGAGAAGAAGGGTGACTTGAGCTTCCGATTTCCACTTGGCTTTCAACCAGAGTCAACAAGCAGAACCAATTTTTGCTTCTGACAATCTGCCCCATAAAAAGAGATGGAAAACTATAATGTACATAATGTATTTAAATACATAATAGATCAAGTAAGTGGGAAGGAAATGAAATGGATGAGAATTAATTCTGGGCATGCAGCGTAAGGGGAAAAAATGAAATTATATAGTTGCACAGCAGGTGCCTCTCCCTCTGGAGAAATTATGCTCTTAAAAGTGTGGTTGGACTATTTAATGATTGGCAGATTTATGGAATTTTCTGTTAAGCACCCAGCCATTTTTATTATTGGGGAGACAAAACCACTGCATAAATCACAACACCGCCACAGTGCCTAACTTTTCTCATCTGTTTTCCTGGAGAACGTCTTTGTTGATATACTTATGCTACTTGTAGCAGAGCAGGATGCATAGATTATAGCTGCTTTCAGGAAGGTTATTTTTCTATAGCTTCTCCTATGCAGTTATATTCATTAATTGTTAGGAATGTGGATCGCTGGGTTTGGTCGGCCGAGGTAGGGGAGACTCTAGTCATTAGTAGCAACCTGACTCAGACATTTGAAGCAGAGGGATGATTTTTTTTTGGGGGGGGGACAGATTTGTCTGTAAAGGGTCAGGCATGAAAATCCAGGAGCCAGGATAGGCTTCAGAAGTACTACAGAGAGTTGTGGTTGCGCAGTGGTTAGAGTGCAGCCTACTTCGGCTGACTGCCAGCTGCCTACAATTTGGCAGTTCGAATCTCACCAGGCTCAAGGTTGACTCAGCCTTCCCTCCTTCTGAGGTGGATAAAATGAGGACCCAGATTGTTGGGGGCAAGAGGCTGACTCTGTAAACCGCTTAGAGGGGTCTGCAAAGAACTGTATAGTGGTATCTAAGCCTAAGTGCTATTGCTCCAAGTTTATTTCTTGCTAGCTATACAAAAGAAATAGTCAAAGGAAATTGGTGCTAGATAAAGAGTCAGCAGGCTTCAAGATCTCTTCCTGGGGTGTTGCTGTTGTTTTTAGTTGCAAAGTCGTGTCCGACCCATCGCGATCCCATGGACAGGACTTCCTGTCCTCTACCATCCCCGGAACCCATTTAAGCTCATGCCAACTGCTTCAGTGATTCCATCCAGCCACCTAATTCTCTATCTTCCCCTTCTACTTTTGCCCTCAGTCTTTCCCAGCATTAGACTCTTCCCCAGCAAGTCCTTCCTTCTCATTAGGTGGCCAAAATATTTGAGTTTCCTCTTCAATATCTGGCGTCTAAAGAGCAGTCAGGGTTGATCTCCTCTAGAACTGACCGGTTGGATCTCCTTGCAGTCCAAGAGACTTGCAGGAGTCTCTTCCAGCTGATGATGCATTTGATCTCTCCCCTGGGCTCCGTCTGGTCATCTCCTACACATTGGTTCTGATTGCTATTCTGTCACCTATAGTGAGCTGTTTCTTCTATCTCTTCAACTCTGTTGTTCCTTCTCCAGAGTGCTTCATTCCATCTGATCACTTTCCTTGCTCCTTCATTCATTTGTTCCTGGTTAGATGGACAGACTTTTCAATAGCTGCTGAAAACACCTGTAGAACCTCTACAAGATCTGTGAAACCTTCTTAAAAAATAAGTTACTTAAATGTAGATGTCTTTCAGAATTTTTGACCCAACACATCTTGTTTTGAGATCAAGTTTAAAATCTACATTTTGTTAAATAATCAATCATTGATATGACAGTCCTTTGTCTCCGTTTTTGCAGTCCCAGCATAACCAGCATTCATGACTTGAAGTCTGATTCTTGTAAATTTATATTGCCAATATGGCTAAATGTAGAGTTTAGATATTTAGATAGTATTAGTCAGAAGAAAAAAGTGTTTTGATTATACCCTTAGGACAAATGTTTAAAACAACAGTTCCCAGGCCTATAGATAATTTAGCTGAAACTTCTGGAGAACTTTTTTTTCCAGAGAGAGACAGAAAACTAAATTCAAATTTAGATGATTTTTAATATAATGCCAGTTGTTGCCATGTTCAAGTCAGTACTTTTCCATAGCTATTTCACAAAGCTGTCCCATTTATCATGTATAATTCCAGAGCTAACATCTATCAAGATCTTAGGTTTCTTTAAAAAAAAACCTGAGCATGCCAGTTCTCATAGTATTTAATAAGATATGCTTTTCAGCTAAACATCTGTTATGTGGGGATTATATTATATATTCATGAATTCCTAAGGACAAATTGACGGCATGTTGGAGCATTCAGCAAACTGGACAGAAACATTCCTATTGGCAGGTGAAACTTCAGATATAAATGTTCATTTATTTATTTTTCAAAAACGTTTTTTTTTTATTTTTAATCTCCTACCTACATTTGCAAATATACGTTCTCATAATTGTTATTAACATTGTGTATTAGCACTTTTAAATATTCATTTTTCCATATAAAAGTTGAAATATATAATCAGGATTGCTTTCCTTACCATCCCTTACACCTTTTTTAATATTACCACAACCCTGCTTTTCTTTCCTTTTCTCCCTCGCTCCCTTTTTCTCTACTTTCTTCTTTCCTCCTCTCCTTTCCCTTTTCTTCTTCCCCTTCCTCTCCCCCACTTCTCTCCTCTTCCTCCTCTTCCTCCTCTTACTCTTACTTCTCCTCCCTGTCTTCCTCTCCTTTCCCCTTTCTTCTTTCCCTCTCCTTCCCTCTCTTTTCCTCTCCTCTTCCTTTCTTCTCTTTCTTTCTTCTTTCTATTGTTTTGATTGCATATTTTCCTCTCCCATCTGGCATATTTCGGGATGATATTCCAGCAGTTCTCTTTTTACATTTACCATTTTACATTCCCTTTTCCTCATTATATTTCCCAATCTATTATTTACACATACCTCATCCTTTGAGCATATATTTCTATATTAATACTTTTCTATTTCACTCCTCTTCCCCCGTTTTTCAATATGTTCATTTAGAGCAGGGGTGTCAAACGCGATTACATTGAGGGCCGCATCAGCGTTGTGTTTGACCTTGCGGGGAGGTGGGGGCGTGGCCAGGATAGGCGTGGCCAGCCCGATGTCACTCGTGTCGGGGGCACTTGTGGCTCAAGTGCTCTGCCAGCGAAAGCGGGCTCCTGTGCCAGTTCTTCGCTGCTTCCAGGGCAGTCCTGCTGGCCAGATCTAAGCATCCTGTGGGCCGGATCCAGCCCCTGGGCCTTGAGTTTGACACCCCTGATTTAGAGGTATGAAATGAGTAGGAATTGGAGCTGATCCAGATAAATATATTCTAATTGGAAACTTTAGACTGGAATATTATGTCTCCGTTGAACATCTCTGTAAGTAAAGTTGATTCCCCCCCCCCTTTGAATCAGTCTCTTTTGATGGGTGAACAATTTTTTTTAGAATAAATTTTTATTCATAGACACTTTTTTTGAAAAACAGTGCATTGTCAGGGTATACCATTTACAAATAAAAAAGACCCCCCCAAAAAGTGGTGTTAAACATTGACATACAAGCTAGTAACAATAATAATGATATAGTAACAATGGTAATAATATAACCAAAAATCTTTTTGCTAGTTTTCTTCTTACATTAAAGTATTGCAATTATTTACCTATTTGTTTTCAGTACTAACATTTATGAACTTACTTTTCTCTAATGCCTACCTCTTGCTTCTATCCAGTCATAGAATTTATTCCAAATCATATAATATTCTGTATCTTCTTGATCTTTAATTTTAAAGGTGAATCAATTTCAGCACAATCAAAAAAAAAAATCGGATTACAGCCTCCTCTGGTGGGGTATTCACATTTTTTCCAATATTTAGCATATATGATCCTTGCTGCTGCCAGTATGTGTAAAACTAAATATGTGGTCCCTTTATCATTTTTAACATCAGAATAAAACCAATTGTATGTTTCCCATACCAAACTGAGGACAGAATACCAACATCAGGTTTGGTTTAACTCTAAAGACAACAATTTATGACAAAGTTTTGTTTTCTTTGTATCTATTTGCTTTTTTATATCAGTGTTATATATTTGACATGGTCAATTGACTTAATAAAGTTTTCTTCTTCTCCTAAACTGTAGGAGAATAATGCTTTTGCTCTGTAATGAAGTATCAGGTCAAATTAGATTACTTGGAGTCATGTAGGACATATTAGATTATTTCTACAGCTCTCAACCAGACCTCTTAATTATATGGGATATTTTCTGCATCTCCCAATAATAATTGATGTATGAGACACAGATGAGATGGATTAGCTCTTTGCAGGCAAAAACTAAATGAAATCCCCTACTTGATTGTTATTTCATCTAAAAGAATGAACCTGTAGCATATTCCAGACATGTAAACAAGGTAATTCCTCTCTTTCTAGGATGCTGTTTGGCTGCCTCATATATTACTTTTCTGTATTATGTGCTGCGCAATCTTATACACATTTTTCACTAGTAAGTGCGACTGAATTCCATTGGCATTTTCTTCCTGTGTGTGTGTGTGTGTGTGTGTGCGCGCGCGCGCGCGTGTGTGTAATGCAGTCTTAGAATGATAACCTGACCAGAAACATTCATTTCGATTAATGACTACCGAGCAGTAATTCCCATTTCTTATAATGAGGTTTTTTTCCCCTGATGTGTTGGTTTCTACTTCTCTCCACAGCCAACCAACATGGCCAGAATTAATTGGGACTTGGTATCCAGAGCCTTTGGCGTGTGCCAGACTGGAAAAAAGTTAGCTACGCTATAAGATTACAACTCTATTTTATTTTAATTATGTTTTACATAAATTATTTTTGGAATGGCTTCTTTGTTGCCGGGATGTGATGACGTCTTGCATGGTTGTTCTAGGGGGCACACTGTTTATATTGTTTATTTCCACTTGCATAGCTATATCTTTCTGCGTTTCACTGGAGATCTTTACAGTCGTTGGTTACCTTTCAAAACTTCAGTTTTTCCCCTGTGAGATATCTCACCTGTCATGCACACTAGCATTAAAGTCATTTTAGTCCATTTTTGAGAATCTCTGTCTGAGATGGAAGGTGGGATGTTTGGAAGACGTGAATTATGTTTTGAACTGGGGGACTTGAGAGTGGAGTTTTTTTTCTGTGCTACCGAAGGTATTAGGAAGAAGCAGTACAAACATACAGTGTTTCCCCGAAAATAAGACAGAGTCTTATTTTCTTTTGACCCCCAAAGTAAGCACTTGGCCTTATTTTCAGGGAGGTCTTATTATTTTTGAGGTGCAGGAGGTGGAGAGCGTGGTCACCTCATGGCTGCTGCTGTGTTGCAATATTCTCGGGGAGGGCTTATTTTAGTGCCAGACTAAATGCCATAACAAGCTCCCCGGGCTTGTTATCCTGGGAGGACTTATTTTCAGGGAAACAGGATAATAGGACAATGACATTATTTTCTGCCCAGGATTAACATGGTTTTTCTTCAGCATTCTTCTCATCCCTGTCAACCGTTGCAATAAAAATGTAGGGTGAGAATGTAAAAGTTTGGGCTTTTGCATATGTTGTGTTACTGATTAGCTGAACAGACTCTTACTTGTTTATGGCAATGAGGCTTGAAATACAGAATGTTTTGCGTGAATGTTGGATAAAAGGTTGAATGAGGTAAGAGGTATGTGATAGAGTACAGTGGGGATGTGGATCCCCAGATGAGCAAGTTACACATAAAGATGAAGAAATAATAGAACGAGTGAAATAATCTATATATTTTCCTGGACTATGTACTAAAGTTGTGGAAATCAAGACATAAAGCTTGCCATCTAACAGATTGCTTCTCTCCAACCATTTCTGACCTCCAGATTTATTTATTTATAAATTTTGTGTGGCACCCACCTCACCTTGAGGTGACTGTGGCCAGCTTACAAAGCATTGAAACCAGTAAACTGTAAGAGGATAAAACAATAAATAACAATAATGGTGATGATTTATCATTAAAAGTTGGGCGGAGAAGGGTATTCTAGCAGAATGAGTACCCTCCAAAATCCCTCCATTAAATGTTGTCTTTTGAGAGTTAGGAAGTCTGCCTGCTTGGTTGTTACCCCCACCCTCTGGAATAGTAACCCCCCCTAAAGATAAAGATGGTGTGTCAATTTTGAAATGGATGGAAACACCATTTTCCATTTCCAAAGTTGCCATACAGTTCGAGGAGGGGAGAGAGGAACGGGATGTGGACTAGCCAAAACAATCTACAATCTCGTGGGAACCAAAGTCATTCCCTACAGGTGCTGGCCAGAGACTGGAACTGGTTGCCAAGGAGACGCCAGAACACCTATTTGGACAATATGACTAGGGGAGGGGGTTACTACCTAACATTTAATTACACTGAAAACGCGGGTCAAAGTTAGAGCTGGTTTTAAGTTCATTCGTGCCAAAATGATGTACTCAATAAAGCAGTTCTTTTGAGGAAGCTGAAAGTCTTGGAGTGCTGAATCATTTGGGCCCATTAGTCAGGACCTTGACATGATGTCCTCTCTCCTAAGGTTCTTTGAAAGCTTTGAAAACTTGGGTTTTGTCCAGATTTATGATTTATTCAATCATGAATTCTGCTTCATTTTGTTGTTTTTGTCCAAGATCCCTAAGTTCTCATTTTCCCCTCCTTAACTATGTCTCATTGTCCACCTCAGTATGACCAATTGGGTTCACTTAGAATAACAGAGTTGGAAGGGACCTGGGAGGTCTTCTAGTCCAAACCCCTCATTAGGTAGGAAATCCTATATCATTTCAGACAAATGGAGGTCCAATCTCTTCTTAAAAACCTCCAGTGTTGGAGCATTCAGAACTTCTGGAGGCAAGTTGTTCCACTGATTAATTGTTCTAACTGTCGGGAACTTTCTCCTTAGTTTTAAGTTGCTTCTCCCCTTGATTAGTTTCCTCCCATTGCATCTTGTCCTGCCCTCAGGTGCCTTGGAGAATAGCTTGACTCCCTTTTCTTTGTCGCTGCCCCTGAGACATCGGAACACTGCTCTCCTTCTTAAAGGACTAGAGGTGACTTAAATATATTTCAATAAATAAATAAGACACACAGACACTGGCGGAATGATAAACGGTTCCGTGTCGTTTGCCCAGAAGGAAAAAAAAATGTTTTTCTTTTTTAAAGTAACTGTGCTGAAGAGTGTGATTTTGCCCACTTGGTTAGCAAGAGCTGAGCATGTCACAAGCTGATTTAAGTTTGGTGCAGTGGGAATGAGGTAATTAACAAGCATGCCGGGCAGAGGAGATAGGGTCAAGAATGTGAGTGGATTGAGTACAAATGTGAGTGACCAGTGCAAAAGAAAAGGTCACACCGTGAGAATGAATGAGGCTCATGTTGTAAAATAAATGCGTGAAAGAAGTTTGAAAGGGTTGAGCTGAAGCGGAGGCTTGAGAAAGTTGTGCTTCGGAAGCAAGGATGGGGAATCATGGAGACAGACTCAATGGGATACTGTAAACTAGTGGCAGATACAAGCTTTTTTCTCCCTTTCTTTATGTCATGCCAGACAAATTCTTTGTCTTGCTAGTTTTACACCTTTTTCTCCGCTCTGTATAATATTGCACATCCCAACTGAGTAGGGTTGATGGGTTTAGATACATGTCAGTTTTCATAAGAGTAGAAAGTATAAAACATCTCAATCGGTTATTTCAACCATCGGAGAAAAACAAATCACAATCTGTTGATTCTCCAATTCAGGCAACTGGAGATACTTCAGAGGCAGAGCACTAGCCATCTTTTCCTGGTTTTAGTTTTAAAACAATCCAAAATAAGCGAATTTAAAAGATTTGTTACAAAACCATGCGGAAGTTGGAGGACAGAGAAGAAGGGGAAAACCCTTGAGAAAACCCACATCAATTCCTATTTTTATTCTGAAATTTTGTTTTGCTACATTCGTCATTCATTGTTTTCCCAGTTTTAGTGCTGATGCAGTCGGCTGTTTTGTCTGCCATCTTTGTCTTCTAAAGTTCTATTTTTGTTATATTCCAGCTTCTGTCCTGTTTTCCTTCGACATTATTGTGATTTGTCTTGTCCTGTAGCTTTCTCTATATCCTAACAACCTGCCTACCCTTAATGTATAGCTTTCTGATATTTTTAGACTTTATTTTCTTATGACCTATAATTGCTACATAAATTTCTCTCCTGCCTTCCACCTCAGACAGACAGACAGACTCTACTCTCATCTATCTATCTCTCATCTATCAATCTTACTCCCTCCCTCCCATCCATCCATCCATCCATCCATCCATCCATGTCTGTCTGTCTGTCTGTCTGTCTGTCTATCTATCTATCTATCTATCTATCTATCTATCTATCTATCTATCTATCTATCTATCTATCCATCCATCCATCCATCTATCTCCTACCTACCTACCTACCTACCTACCTACCTACCTACCTACCTACCTACCTACCTCTCTCTCTCTCATCTATCAATCTTACTCCCATCCATCCATCCATCCATCCATCTCTCGTCCGTCCGTCCATCCATCCATCCATCCATCCATCCATCCATCCATCTATCTATCTATCTATCTATCTATCTATCTATCTATCTATCTATCTATCATCTAAACTCCTACCTACCTACCGACCTCTCTCTCTCTCTCATCTATCAATCTTACTCCCATCCATCCATCCATCCATCTCTTTTCTGTCTGTCTGTCTGTCTGTCTGTCTGTCTGTCTGTCTGTCTGTCTATCTATCTATCTATCTATCTATCTATCTATCTATCTATCTATCTATCTATCTATCATCTATCAATCTTACTCCCATCCATCCATCCATCCATCCATCCATCCATCCATCTCTCATCTGTCTGTCTGTCTATCTATCCATCCCTCCATCTACCTCTTGTCTGTCTGTCTGTCTGTCTGTCTGTCTGTCTGTCTGTCACTGTGGCAAAAACAGAAGATATATATTTTCTCTTACGATATGCAGGTTCTTTCTACCATTAGTGAATTAAACTAGGTTCTTATTAGTTTTCAACTCTTTGTCTTCTTTGGCCCCAGGTTTTCAAAATTGTGCAAATCTTCTGTCCTTCTTTTCAGTTTCCCAGTTTATTTGTTTTGGTTTTTTTGAGCAATCAAAATTATCTTTCTGAAGAACCCATTCAAAAGAACTAAATAGTGGAGCAACTACTGCCACTAATGGCAACAGGACTTTCATGGTCTTATTAAAGATTGGAATTAAACCAAGCAATCTTATTTTCAACACCTCACCTATTGACATTTTTATGTAAATACCAATAGGGTTTGAAAAGTCACACATGATCTTGCATATTGTTTGCATAAAAAAATTGCCAGGGCAAAACATATTTTAAAAAACCACCTTAATAACCTCTTGTGGTGGTTACCTCTGTTTTAATTATATATGGGACAGGGTTTTAACACTGCTTTTCTGTTTATTTTTTGTCCTATCAGTGACCTACTGATTTAAGATTGATTAATAAAATAAACAAGAAATTAAAAAAAAGATTTTCTCGGCATTACCCATGAATTGCAAGAATATACCACATAGGGTTGAAAGGGACTTCAAAGGTCTTCTAGTCCAACCTCCTGCTCAAGTTAAATATATCCTCTTGGTCAAAAGGTTGTCTAGTCTATTTTTTAAAAACCTCCAGTGATGGAGCACCCACAAATCTGGGACGCAAGCTGCTCCCCTGATTTATTATTCTCACTGTCAGAAAATTTCTCCTTACTTCCTGGTTGGCTCTTCCTTTAACAGGCTTGCTTAGGGGGCTGGACTAAAAGACCTCCAAGGTCCTGTCCGGTCCTGTCCCGTGCTGTGCTGTTCTGTCCTACCCAGGCATGAAACGCTCTAATCTTCGCTTCCAGTTCAGAACTGGGAGCGCTCGCATGTGGCACTTCTGTGCATGCGCAGAGCGTCTATGATGATGTCTGGGCAGGTGGGTGGAGCCTCCTGCCGCCAGTGACAGAATACCATCTCTGGTCCTGTCCTGTCCTGTCCTATCCTATCCTTATCCTTATCCTTATCCTTATCCTTATCCTTATCCTTATCCTTATCCTTATCCTTATCCTTATCCTATCCTATCCTTATCCTTATCCTTATCCTTATCCTATCCTTATCCTGTCCTGTCCTATCCTATCCTTATCCTTATCCTATCCTATTCTATCCTTATCCTATCCTATCCTATCCTATCCTATCCTTATCCTTATCCTTATCCTTATCCTTATCCTTATCCTTATCCTTATCCTGTCCTTATCCTGTCCTGTCCTATCCTATCCTTATCCTTATCCTTATCCTTATCCTTATCCTTATCCTTATCCTTATCCTTATCCTTATCCTTATCCTATCCTATCCTATCCTATCCTTATCCTTATCCTTATCCTATCCTTATCCTGTCCTGTCCTATCCTATCCTTATCCTTATCCTATCCTATTCTATCCTTATCCTATCCTATCCTACCCTATCCTTATCCTTATCCTTATCCTTATCCTTATCCTTATCCTTATCCTTATCCTTATCCTTATCCTTATCCTTATCCTTATCCTTATCCTTATCCTTATCCTTATCCTATCCTACCCTACCCTACCCTACCCTACCCTACCCTACCCTATCCTATCCTTATCCTTATCCTTATCCTTATCCTATCCTATTCTATCCTTATCCTATCCTACCCTACCCTACCCTATCCTTATCCTTATCTTTCTCCTTATCCTATCCTATCCTATCCTATCCTTGTCCTGTCCTATCCTATCCTTATCCTTATCCTATCCTATCCTATCCTATTCTATCCGTATCCTATCCTATCCTACCCTACCCTATCCTTATCCTTATCCTATCCTGTCCTATCCCATCCTTATCCTACCCTATCTTCCACCTTTTACTCCTTGTCCTGCCCTCTAGTCCTTTGAAGAATAAGACAAATTAATGTTCTTTTCTGTGAATTGTGTAAGGTGTCAATAAATATATATTTATGAATATATTTTGCCTTATAAATATATTTTGCCTATACATTTCAAGTTGTTAGCACTTAATAGGATCATCTAGACATGAATGTATGAAGCCACCTAGTTAATGCGATTGGTTATCCATAGTTCATGGGTTATTGTGTCAAGCAGATCTGTAATTTCTGTTACTCTTTCTCTCAGATATGTTGATATGGCTGCCTTGTGTAGGCTTCCAGCATTTTCAAGTTTTCATTATTCACTGCAAGAAAAGTTTTGTTTTTTTAAAAAAATAGCTGTTTCTATAATACTTAAACATCTCTAAAAAAACCTTCAAGTGTAGTTACTGGTCAGATAGTAGAATCATTAGGATTCAGCACTGATGGCTAATCTTTTTTTTTTTTTTTTGTCACGTGCCAAAAACATGTGCACATACCCATAATGCGATGTGTGCATGAAACTCCCCACGTGCCCCCCACAGGCATGTGAGTGTGACCTCCCCCGCATGGGCCCCAGACGCCCCTGCATACGTGTGCAATTCTCAAGCATGCATGTGTGACCCCTCCACACGCACCCCACCTCCCTTGCATGTGTGGCAGAGACCCGAAAACCAGCTGGCTGACAGGAGGTGCATGCACATGCATGGTGGAGCTAAGCTGGGGTGATGAGTCATGTGCCCACAGAGAGAGTGCTGCATGCCACCTGTGGCAAGCATGCCATAGGCTCACCCTCACGGGTCTATGATGAGTAGGATGTCTCCCTACTTTAGTTATGGCTTTATATCTTAAATTTTATTTTATCCTTAAGAAACATACTCTGGATGTTTTATTGTACACACTTAATTACTATAAACTGCTGAGAGTTGCACTGGTTATAAATTTGATAGGTCAACAAACAAAGGAATTGCTCACAATTAAACGCAACTTCTCTGTCATTAATTCTCTCCCTTGTATACATGTGCAATTTAAGTATTCCAATCCTCTCCTTCGCTGCTTTTTTCCCATTGAATTTGAAATTGGTTCTGAAAGCAAGTTCAGTGATTCATGATGAACCTTAATAAAACAAATATTTTCAGGAAGCACAACTGCTTATTATTACGCTACGAGGCATCGCTGAAGTGTGATTTTTGCATATTGGTGCATTATTCCACTGACGCAAGAAAAATCCGTATCCATGCGGACATGCCTTTAGCATTTGTTTTAGGCACACCAAGCCATATTCCAGAATATTTGTATGATAATAAAGTCCAGAAATCTCTGATGGTTGAGGTGGAACAAAAATATTTAAGTAATCTGTTTTGTTTATTTTAATAGTGCTTGCATGCATACACATGGATTAAAAAAAACATAATCAGTTTTTAGGTCGGTTAAAGATGGTTTAGGTCCAAATGGACCACCCAGCGGTAAAAGTATCGCCTGCAATCTCGGAGCTCCAAGATCGCACGTCCTTATCGTCGGGACGTCAGCTCCTTTTTCCACGTCTTGACATTTTTTGTAGCAATCGTTAAATAAACACCATGGCCATTAAGCAAACACAACGGTTATTCAGTAAATTCGTTTTCTCCAATCTGTCCTTTTTTTGCAAGCAAACACCAGAAACCAGCAAAAAGGTCTCAAATTATGGTCCCAAAAGCACAGGATGTTGCAAATGGTTGTAAAGGTGAGACAGTTGCTAGGTGCCCAAAAGCAATACAGTGACCGAGGGAAGCATGCAACCATCGTAAGGTTGAAAAGAGTTAGTCATAGCTCTGGAGGGGGTCCGTCATAACATTGAATTTCGCTAAGCGACCGTTGGTAAGTCACGGGATACCTGTACATGCAAACCATACATCGAGGGGTGGGGTTCAGCCGGTCTGGGCGAACCAGATGTTAATTTTAATCTGCTTTGCTGAAGCGGTAGTTTTAAGGACTGGCTGAGTCCGCCCACCCTGCCCCTCCCAGGGGTGCCCAAGCGGCCCATTTTGGATACGAAGTAAGTGCAGGACCTGCACGGAGCCTCTGGGAGGGCAAACAATGGGCCTACCAGAAGTACCGGGAATCCAAAAACAGGCTCCAGAGGGTTTCCAGAGCCCAGGTAAGGCAGTTTTCGCCCTCCCGGAGGCTCAAAGAAAGCCTCCAGAGCCGGGGTAAGGTGAAAATGCCCCCCCCATGGTGCAGTAGACTGACTAGGCCACACCCCCATGGCCACACCCAGCAATTGGGCGGAGAACTGGCTGCTAAAAATGTTCAATCCCTACATACATCTGAATGAAAATGCAAGTTGTTAGGGATGTAACCCTAGGCTTGGCTTGGCAATGTATATAAGCTATGATTACTTTACTGTTACTTTAAATGCTTAAGAGATGTAATTGGTTTATTACCTCAAGCAGCCATAAGAGGGAGCCAGAATGGCTGTTAGCTCTCTGTTTTGTTAGACGTTGATCGGTGTATTTTGAGGTATTGTGGTTTGCTACTGTTTAGCTATACTTTGTGTGTTAGACTGACTATTTTGATAACCGCATTACTGAACCGTGTATGACTTGGACTGTTAATCGGACTCTGAATCAGACTCTGAATATACTATGTATATTTCTACATAGTAAACTACTATATTTTTATACTATTCAATGTCTCTGTATGCTGGTTTGTGCGTGTTATTCCATATCACTCTCATTACGCTTCTCTGCATACTCGCTCTTCTAACGGGGAGCTTAATTACTTAACACGAGTGTAGCAGTTTCCAAAACTGAGTATTTTCTCTAAACAGTGCTTGGCTGAGAGCAGGGGATAAAAAATAAATTTGGGTTGGATGCCGAGTATTGGGAGATGATTAGAAGGTTGCCTGCTTGTAGCGCAGGTCAGTGTGCTATAAATGAATTATAGGCCTCTTGCACTTAAGCACCCTTGTGTACATTAAGTTTTGGTCTGATTCATTTTCAAGAAAGTCATTGCAAAATATTTAACGGATGGAAATGGGGAAAAAAAAGACAGCTTAAACTGGATCATGATTGAAAATGTCTGCTGACCTTTTCAATTTATTATTAAAAATAATGATTCCCCGATATAGCAAATAATACATTAGTATTGCAATCTATGCAACCAAGCCAGTTCTTAATGTATTGAAGACTTATATACTCATTTAGCAAAGAAGAACAAAATAATTTGAAGTGCTGAAGGAAGAGAAAAATATGCGAACAAATCTTTGTTTCCTCAGAAAATGGAAGGTTCTGTGTTAAATGTTATTCTGAGCAGGTCTTACATTCGTTCAGGCATCCAACAAGGAGGTTTCTAAGAGCTATTTTTAATAGAATGAAGTCTGTGAATGAAATATGATTTTCTAAATATTCTTTCCTTCCCATCCTTGCTTTATATGTACATGAAATATTTTAACATTTAGGTCAGAAACAATAATAATTCTCCTAGTATTCAAAAGTATTTACAATGGCATCTTAAGGCACATACTGTTATTTTTCTTTTTAAAAAAATACTAACTTATAGTTAGATAGGACATTTAAAAGTCTGTTTGTTAATCAAGGAAGGAAGGAATGGGAGTTTGCAAAGCGCTGCATTCAATGGATGTTTGCAAAACACTTCATTAACATGGATTTTTCCATTCATGTCTTATAAATGGTTAGCCAGCTTCCCCTTAAATCAAAAGAGAAGTGCAACAAGAATCAAAGGTATCAAGAAAAAAATGTTTTTGTTGATAAAAGGGAGGCTAGCAAATCCAGTGGCCAAAATTATGTAACCTGACACCACTTTCCTTGAAGTAAATCTGACTACTGACACCACTTTCCTTGAAGTAAATCTGACTACTGAGAGAGTAGAACTATAGCTATTTATGTTTGATAGGTACAGGGTAAAATAGTTTTATATGGAATCTGTCAATACATTTATTTATCTACAAATGATGGAATCTGTTGAACACTGTTCTTGAGCACTAGGCTCTATCCAACCAAACACAATTCAGTGGTGAGAAAGATAAGGCTCTACACTTAGACAAGAAAAAATAACTGCATGGACATAGAATAGGTGGTGCCTGGATCAACAGTAGTAACTGTAAGAGAGATCTGGGAGTCCTAATGGGCAATGACTTATCTATGAGCCTGAAGTGTGTTGCCAGCTGCCAAAAAAGCCAATGCAATCCTGGGCTGTATCAACAGAGGGATAATATCAAGATGATGTGAAGTGTAAGTACTTTTTTATACTCCTTTGGTAAGACTACACTTGGAATACTGCATCCCATTTTGCTCACAGCAATACAAAAAAGACGAGACTGTAGAAAGAGTGCAGGGAAGAGAAACAGAGATGATTTGGGGACCGGAAGCTAAAATATACAATGAACGGTCATGGGAACTGGATATGACTAGTCTAATAAAGAGAAGGACTAGGGCTAACATTATATAAGCTTTCCAATAATTGAGGGGCTAATACAGAGAAGTGGGGGTCAAGGCCAACCTATTCTCCAAAGCATGAGAAGGCAGTACAAGAAGAAATGGATGGAAGCTTTTTAGTGATCCAAGCTAGAACTAAGGAGAAATTCTGACAATGAGAACAATTAATCATTGATGCTGAGCATGCCAGTTGCCAAGCACCACAACTTTGATCTCTTCTTCTTCTTCTTCTTCTTCTTCTTCTTCTTCTTCTTCTTCTTCTTCTTCTTCTTCTTCTTCTTCTTCTTCTTCTTCTCCTTCTCCTTCTCCTTCTCCTTCTCCTTCTCCTTCTCCCTCCCTCCCTCTCCTCCTCCTCCTCCTCCTCCTCCTCCTCCTCCTCCTCCTCCTCCTCCTCCTCCTCCTCCTCCTCCTCTTCTTCTTCTCCTTCTCCTTCTCCTTCTCCTTCTCCTTCTTGGTACAGGGTCTGCTTTTCGAATCATTAAACACCACTTTGCATGGTCAGCTGCATCTTCAGGGCATAGGCCCACAACTTGTATATCTTTGTTGTTGGTGTCTTGTCATCTCTGTTTTGGATGCCTAGACATTGACTTCTAGTTGGTAGGTGGTCTTGGCCATGGTGGAAGGTGCTGCTCTCTGGATGTGTCCATACCAATGGAGCCAGCCTTCTCTCATCTTCTCTGCAATTGGTGTCACATCAAAATGCTGACCAAAACTTTGATCACATGACCATGGGGATAATGTAATGCTTACACACTAGGACTAATTTTTAGTTGTTGTTTTTCCCGGTGCCATTGTAACTTTGAACGGTCACTAAACAAATGGTTTTAAGTCAATTGCCTGCATGTGGCAATGCTACACCAACCTAATAGTTACGTTCAGTCTGATGTTTTATGTAAAAGAAAGCACCCAATACAACAAAGGACAAGGAAAACCAGCTTCATTATTGCCACATCCAAGAAGATCTGATCAAATGTTGCTGTGGGTTCCAGCCTCTTTGTCCCCTTGTATTTCCTTCCTCCTGTTCTCCTAGAGCTGACAGTTTTGAAAGTGATGCATATTTCTTGATAGCCTGATTCTTCTGCTTAATTTGCTTCATATTCTTCCATTAATTTTGTTAGCTTCTGATTCTGCTGGAAGGCAGATTTGTTCATCTAAAATGATGATAACAAATGAAGGCAGCGGTCCATATCTTCAACCGAAGTTGATCTAAGAGCTGTCACAATATTTCTTATTTTCACTCTTTCACTTACCCATTTCTTGGAGCCGTGAAAACTCCACAGATGCAAGTGTTGGCTCAGAGCTATTGTGCATCGGAGGTGAGTTTTCCCACTGTTCATTTCGTAGGCTCGTCTAGGCAAAATCACATTCTTCACAGATCAGCAGAGGTGAAAAAGATCTTCTATTCCAGCATCTACTTATCAGTAGGACTACTTTTTAAGATAAAGGCTTAAAGATAAAGGTTCCCCTCGTACATATGTGCTAGTCGTTCCTGAGTCTAGGGGGCGGTGGTCATCTCCGTTTCAAAGCTGAAGAGCCAGCACTGTCCGAAGACGTCTCCACGATCATGGGGCTGGCATGACTAAACACTGAAGACACATGGAACACTGTTACCTTCCCACCAAAGGTGGTCCCTATTTTTCTACTTGCATTTTTACATGCTTTCGAACTGGTAGGTTGGCAGAAGCTGGGACCAGTAACGGGAGCTCACTCTGTTACGCAGCGCTAGGGATTTGAACTGCCGAACTGCCGACCTTCCTGATCAACAAGCTCAGTGTCTTAGTCACTTAGCCACCACATCCCATAGTAATTATCAGTTTTCCCATTTATAGGGCTGGAAAGGCATTTCATCTAAAGCTCACTCCAATATCTTCTGAGCCATGCTTTCTACTTCTCCCAATAGTGGAGTAGTTGAAGTGAGCTGAGCTTTTGTGTAGGAATGATCTTATTCAGAAGGAGAGAACAATGGTGACTTATGGAGGGACAAACATTTGATAGTAATCAAAATCCTTAAACCACAGGTAGCATGACTTTGGCGCTCTTCAGGTAGATGCAAAAGCCAGACCACTAGACTCAAGCAGATTTCAGTTATCTCCAACTGGTAGACCTGGAAGCTCTCTTAATTTAAAAAAAAAGATCTGATCTTGATAGAAGTAACATTCTCCCCACATAGACAACACCCTCAAAGCGGGAGAGAACAATCAACAATATAGGACAGTGATGGCGAACCCATGGCACGCATGCCACAGGTGGCACGCGGAGCCATTTGTCAGGACACGCGAGGCGCTGCCCTGTCACCGTTTGTAAAAAGCCATTTTTTCGCCCTCCCCAGGCTCCAGAGGCTTTATAGGAGCCTGCAGAGGGTGAAAAGAGCCTCCCCCGCCCCCCCGGAGGCCCTCCGGAGGCTTCAGGGACCGTCCGGAGGTTTCCCTGATGCCAGACGGTCCCTGAAGCCTCCAGAGGGCCTCTGGGGGTGGGGGAGGCTCTTTTCACCCTCCCCAGGTTCCTATAAAGCCTCTAGAGCCTGGGGAGGGCGAAAAAAAGCATGTAAAAATGGGGGGTCGCACCTGTTGTGCGTGCATGTGCACTGGGGGGTAGCACATTGCATTATGGGTGTGGCATGCCTGCACACGACCCCCTGTGCTCCCCCCACTTGTGGCACGCGAGCCAAAACAGGTTCGCCATCGCTGATATAGGATGAACATTAATTCTTGTTTTGAATGAAAAGACTGTGTGGCACACTGGAGCTAGGTAGTAGGTTTGGCAAAATAGCACATGAATTGAGATCCTAAGGTCCGTAAGCAGATCAATGCTCCAAACTGAATAGATTTGTGTTCCTTATGCAAGAAATCTTGTCAACCAACCAGCTAATGTCTATGGCAGGGGTGTCAAACTCAATTTCATTGAGGCCCATATCAGGACTGTGGTTGACTTCAGGGTCCCAGGTGGGCATGGCTGACTGGGTGGGCATGGCTGACTGGGTGGGCATGGCCAGCTTGATGCCATTCCCCAACCTGCTGGCATGTTTCCTCTTCCCACTGGATAGACTGGGCCCTATTTTTCCTCTTCACATTAGGTAGTCGGGGCTGAAGCCACGCTGGGCCAATGTTTCTTCTTCATATTGGGTAGACTGGGCCAATCAATATGGGCCAGCCCCTTACATTTTCCAGCATGGCCCCATGGGCCGGATCTGACCACATTGTGGGCTGGATCCGGCCCGCAGGCCTTGTGTTTGACACCCCTGGTCTATGGAGATTCTCAATCATTTTGGTCATGGTTGTCCCAAAGGTGCTTTTTTCAAGAGGCAACACTTGAAAATCCATAAAGTCCACTTGCCCCTTGGAAAAAATCACCCAGCTAATGCTTAGAGAACAGATCTGTATTAAAGTTTTCCTCTTAAAATGAGTTTTGCTGGTTAACTATGGGCTTATCTTGGCATTTTGGTTCCCCAGGACCACCTAACGGAAGGAAAGGGCTTAACGGCCATATTTCATATAAAGGTGGAGGTTTAAAGGAGAGATGAAAGAAGGGGAGAACAACTTGGCAAAAAATAGGGGGAGGGCTATAAATGTACGCCATACTCTTTAAATGATTTATGATTGTATGGTTTGCTATTGATTTTGGTTTTGCCCTAAATATTTAAGTGCGCCCCCCCTCCCCCCCCAAAAAGAGCAAGAGTTTCTATTACACATCTTATAACATAAATCACAGAGTCCCTTATCTTTTCCCCTTCGCCCGATGATGATATTCAGAAGCAATTGTTGCTACGATTAATCAATGGTTTCACACTGTAAAAAAGTAAAGGGATGATAATGCTGCTCTAAATTGTGAATCACAAATAAAGAAAGATGATGTTAAAGATGAGACACAGGCAGAAGCAAGCTTTGTGCTATTTATCTGTGTATTATGTTGCCAATGCCATCTCACTTTTCTTCTGGGTTTGAGATCTCCTGTCACTTGATGCTCAGGCAGCCGCATTCTGGGGAGGTCACAATTGGTTTGAGTTCACCCAGTGGGCTCCATAGTGTGGGTGGACTTAATTTTGGGTCTGTCTGATATCAGTCCAACATCTTAATCATTCTTTTACGCCGGATATATCCTGCATTAGAAAATGAGGGTGGGATTTATTTATTTATTTTGTTATAGAAAGAGGACTAAAATGTTTTCTTCTGAACAGAATTTTCTTCTGTTCAGCCATTTCTAGTTCTCTGAGTTTCCCTGGACAAATCTCTGTAGTTTTCTTGGTAAGGTTTTCAAGAAGTGGTTTGCTCTTGCTTCCTTTCTAGGGCTGAGGCAGAGTGACTGGCTCAAGGTCGCTCAGTTGGCTTTGTAGCCAAGACAGAACTAGAACTCAACATTCCCATGTTTCTAGTGTGGTACCGTAGAACTGATTCTCTTACTTAAAAATATTCTAAATATTTACAGACTTGACTATTGGGAGCTATCTAACAAAATGAAATTCAATGGTGAAAAAGTGAGGTTCTACATTTAGGCAAGAAAAACAAAATGTGCAGGTACAGTATAGGTGGTACTTTGCTCAAAAGTAGTAACTGTGAGAGGATCTTAGAATCCTAGTGGACAACCATTTAAATATGAGCCAGCCATGTGCAGCAGCTGCCAAAAAAGCCAACACAGTTCTAGGCTGCATCAACAGAGGGATAGAATCAAGATCGTGTGAAGCGTTAATACCACTTTATAATGCCTTGGTAAGGCCACACTTGGAATACTGCATCCAGGTTTTGTCGCCACGATGTAAAAAAGATGTTGAGACTCCAGAAACAGTGCAGAAAAGAGCAACCAAATGATTTTAGACTGGAGGCTAAAACATACGATGAACAGTTGCAGGAACTTGGCATGGCTAGTCTAGTGAAGAGAAGGACCAGGGGAGACAGGATAGCAGTCTTCCAATATTTGAGGGGCTGCCAAAGAGAGGAAGGGGTCAAACTATTCTCCAAAGCAACTGAAGGCCAGACAAAGAAAAATGGATGGAAACTGACCAAGGAAAGATTCAACCTAGAAATAAAGAGGAATTTTCTGACAGTGAGAACAATCAACCCCTGGAACAGAAATTGCCTTCAGAAGTTGTGGGAGCTTCATCACTGGAAGCTTTCAAGAAGAGATTGAACTGCCATCTGTCAGAAATAGTGTAGGGTCCCCTGCTTGGGCGGTGGGGTTGGACTAGATGACATAGGAGGTTTCTTCCAACTTTGTTAATCTGTCATGTTTCATATGGGAAAAATATTGTTTCTATGAGCTCATATGTTCCAGGCTCTTTCTATTGTCATTTGTTATACATGGGTGTCTGTGCTGCTGGTTTTTTTTCAAAGGAACTAGGGACTAGTTTTTGTCATTATCTGCCCTTCAGATATTGTTGAATTCTTCCTTCCATTTGAAGAAATGCTATCAATTGACACATACATTTTGTTTTTGAACGGGATACAAATAACACTTCCTTACTATTCAAAAAACATTTATCTCAATAATCCAATTGAGAGAAATGCAAGGAATTGTAGTTCGGTTAGAGTTGGGGAGCTGTGGCAAATTAACTAGCTCTACAATGGTGAAAAAAACCCCAAACACCTCATTGTTCTTTCATATCAAGCAGTTTCCAGATGTTCATGCGGAACAAATATCCATTATGTGTAGGCAAAATTTGCTTATATCAACCACTATTTTTTGTAATAGACCAGCGGGTTTTCCATCACTGGAGGCTTTTAAGAAGATACTGGACATCCCCATGTCTGGATTGGATAAAAGGCAGTGATGGAGAACCTTTTCAGCACCAAGTGCCCAAATTGGAACATGGGTGCATGCATGCCCATGTGCGTCCACCAAAGAGCCGGAAACCCAAAGAACAGCTGGCCGGGGTGTGCATGCCTGTTTTTTTGGGCTGTTTTCCAGGCCATTTGGGGGGCTTTTTAGGGGCCATTCTCTGGTGCTCCAGCGCCCGCAAAGACCAGCATACATGCTGGAAACCAGAAGGGCAGCTGGCAACAGCACACATGACCACAGAGTGGGCTCTTGTGCCATAGGTGTGCCCTCACAGGTATAGGGTCTCCTGCTTGAGCAGAGGGTTGGAGTAGAAGACCTCCAAGGTTCCCTTCCAGCTCTGTTATTCTGTAATTCTGTTATTCTGACATGGGGTTTCACATGTATAAAAGAGCATCTGTAGGGTATTAAAAAGTCAAGATGGTGATTAAAGACCAACTTTATGTACCTAGGTTGACATCAGGTCAAGATGCAATTGCCACCTTGATTTTTGGTGCACACCCACCCACACTCTATGCAAACGCAGTACTCATACATACATAGATACATACATGCATACATGTAACATGGATTCCACCCAGAGGTGAATTTCACATAATTTTATCACCTGTTCACTGCACACTAAAACTGTGAGCGTGCTCAAACACACATCTTCCGTTCATGTGCACAGCCCTCTGTGCATGTACTTTGCTCATGTTCATGTCTTGCACGCATGTGCATGGCTTAGAAAACATGGATAAATTGGATGGCATAGAGCAATGGTTCTCAACCCTCCCAATGTCGTGACCCTTTAATACAGTTCCTCATGCTGAACCATAAAATTGGTGTCTTGGTTCCTAAGACCATTGAAAATATGGGTTTTCCAATGGTCTTAGGTGACCCCTGTGAAAGGGCCGCTTGACCCCCAAAGGGGTCCCGACCCACAGGTTGAGAACCACTGGCATAGAGCCAGGGCAGGTGGTCAGTCCCACCTGCAGGTCGCCACAACCGGTTTCCCCGAACCAATCCGAACCAGTTGAATGCCATTACTGATTCCATCCATTAAACCAGAAAATGAAATTTGCCATTGGTCGCTTAATATCAAGCCTTACCATTCTAAATTCTCTGAATAAAATTCTAATGCTCCTATGTAAGGAAGTGATAAAATACAGCCTATATGTTCGTATAATGCTGATACTAAAAATAAAATATGTAACATTGGTTTAAAACTAACTTAGTTGTAATTTATAAAAGATAAAAGTCTTACGGGATCCTTACTGCACATTCCTGGCAGGTTTTATAAGCTGCAGCCCCCAAAAGCCATCAGGATCCTTTGCAACTATGTCTAACCAACTGGTTTGGTCAATCAAAGTATCCAAGATGTTATATATCCCTTGTCTGCATCATCATCCTCTTTTAACGACCCCATCATCCCTTGCGGGGTGTAGTCTGGGCAACTGAATGGAGCTGACTGTTCACTGGCCGGATGCCTTTCCTGTTGCCAGTGAGGAGTTTTCTTTCAGTAGATATATTCTCAGTGTGCCCAGAGAGAGAAATATCTGCCTCCACCTAGGATTGCGCTCACAGCCTCCTGATTGTAAATTGAGAGCTCCACCTCTTGGCCACCATACCACTCCATTCCTTGTCTATATAGTGCTCATTAAAGAAATTCATGAACATTAAAGAAATTCATGAACAGCCTTCTCAATTTGGCCATTCTTATGAAGACATAATTGTTCTCCGTGGGATCTTCCTGAACATCCCCTCTGCCCCAGAGGAGACAAAATCAGGCAACCACATCCATGCCAAGCCCCCACTGGTCTTTGGGATTTCTGTTTTATGCTTTTGGCTCTACTATATACATCTGATTCTCAAGGATCAATAAAGTATTCTCCTTTATTCATGGACCAGAATTCACTGCTGCAGACATATTGCAAGCCTTTTCATAAGCCAAAGAGTGTAGATGTTCGCTAGAAAGAATCCTAGGAGTGTGAATGTAAGGATTCATTCATTATTCCATGCAGCAGAATGAAATGCAATCTCTAGATTATTTACCTAATTGAGCAGATAACAAGAATGGATCTTCATCTTAGGCGCCCTTACAATTTTTTTTGATACTTAATATCCAACTTATCTTCCTTTCAGACCTGATGTCACCTGCACACCAAGGTTTGGCTTATAGTCATAGACCCACATCCTGTTTCCAGATAAAATACCATCTGGGAAATAGACACATATACAAATCACCTTTAACTGAATACAGAGGCACAGCTGGTTGTTTAGAATATGGAGACTCCATGAATTTAAAACGATAGCACATCTTTCCTGGTTGCAACAAATATTCAGGGGTGGGATTCAGCCAGTTTGGGCGAACCGGTGGCTCAGACGATCAGCTGGGGAGCGAACTGGTTGTCTCGGATGATCAGGTGGGCCTGCCTGTCCGCCGCTGGGTTTTACTTACCTATATCCTCTCAGCTGATTCGTGCAGCAGAGCAGGTTGCCGCGGCTTAGCTTTGTTACTCCCCAGAAGTAACATGGAAGGTAAGTCTTATTAAAACTGCACACACACGGAGCACACAATCACGCGATTGCATGCAGAGCATACAATCACCAAACCAGTTGTTAAACCAGCTGTTAGCGTTCCAGGAGAACCCAACTCCAAGTGAAAACTCCAAGACGGGCATTTTGTTAGAGTAGGTATACCGGCCCATCTGGGAAAATCCAAATCTGAGAGTTCCGGGTTTTTCCTCATTAAGTCAAAAGTCCAACCCCAACCCCTGCACCCATCAGTCCATCACATGGTTTAATCCCAATCTGTCCTAACTCGAGACATCACTTCAGTCACTCCTCCTCCAGGTGCAGGAATACCATGACCTTGACCGAAAAGAAGAATGTCATTATGTCCAACTACATTCCCTCTACTAAATCCCCGCTCCTAATTTCCCAAGCACAAGAATGTGGCAGCTTGGAAGCTTCCGGTGTTAATATGGCTTCCAAAGCTGACACCAGGAGGATGTCAACCCCACTGCATATGTATTTGCTGTTTCTTACATGCACACAACACACACACCCATCCACATTTACCAATGCTCTTCTCAAACAGGCTGGCAGGCATTAGCCAGAGGGACAGAAGCTGTGAACTCTAGATCCCAAGATGACTCAAAGAGTTGGCAGGCTTTGCTCAGATGCTGAAATACACGATGCAAGTGAAATGAAGAGAGTGGAAGAGAGAAAGGGAGATGAGAGGAAGAAGAGAGGGGTTAGGAGAGAGGGTAGAGTGGGGGGGGGGAAGAGGAGGAGAAAGAGAAGGAGTGGAAAGAGGAGAGAGGAGAAAGAGAGAGGAAGGGAAGTAGAGAAGAGAGGGATCGTAGAGAGAAGAAAGGAGGTAGGAAGGAGGAGAGAGGGAGAGGAGGCAAGAAAGCGATGGATAGAGTATATATATATATATGGTGTATGGAAAGCAGAAGAGCAAATGATAGTTATCGGGGGTTGATGGTAAGAGGAATTGATATAATATTGAATAATACAAAATAATGTTGGCTAAGATTCAATAGTATACATGTGGTTGGCAGGCTTCAGGAGCCGTTTTATCCTCCAAAGTCTTTGCTTTGTTGATTCACAGGTCTGGTAGATAGAACTTGGGATGGGTTTTTCCATACTCTCTAGCCCAATTTTATTTGTTCAGGTGATATTGTTTCCTTCGTTTCCTTCACTTGGTTCCTTCTTCACTCCTTCCCCTGGGACCTTTTCCTGGCTTTTGTCTACCATGCTTGGGTGCTTGCTTCATCTTTAGATACAGCAACATCAGACTTGTCTCACACTGGCCCGGGCCCTTAGGTTTCTACTGAATCCTGTAGGAGAGAAAGATCATATAGTTGACATACAAATAATTGTATCTCCTCTAAGTTAGAAGGGCAGAAAGTCAGATTATTCAACCACTTGACTAAATGATTAATTTTCTGGGGATTGATTATGTGCCATCAAGTCATTGTTGACTCTTAGCAATGACATAGATTTTCTCTATCATGATCTGCCCCTAATTTCCTCTTTCGTGTTCTCAACAAGGCACCCAATGCCACAGTAACGTTTGTCCTTCCATTTTGCTGCTTCAGAGTTGTCCTCTGCTTCTTTTCCTCTTTCCTTCATCAGCACCTGGTCTTCAGAGGATTGAGTCCTTACATAAGGAGACTTGTGGAGACTAAAACGTATGAAGAACGGTTGCAGGAACTGTGTATGTCTAGTTTAATGAAAAGAAGGACTGGGGTGACATGAGAGCAGTCTTCCAATATCTCAGGGGCTGCCACAAAGAAGAGGGAGTCCAACTATTCTCCAAAGGACCTGAAGGCAGGACAAGAAGCAATGGGTGGAAACTAATCAAGGAGAGAAGCAACTTAGAACTGAGGTGAAATTTCCTGACAGTGAGAATAACTAATCAATGGAACAACTTGCCTCCAGAAGTTGTGAATGCCCCAACATTGGAGGTCTTTAAGAAGAGGTTGGATAATCATTTGTCTGAAGTGGTGTAAGGTTTCCTGCCTAAGCAGGGGGTTGGAGACCTCCAAGGTCCCTTCCAACTCTGCTATTTTATTGTATTGCATTGTATAATGTGTCCAAAGTAGAATAATTTGGTGCTTGATCATTTGTGCCATGAGTAAAAAACTTTAGGTTGGTTTGTTCAATGAAGGCTGTTTGTTGTGCCTGTTGTCATTAGTCTTTGTATTTAATTTTGGGTTCTTGGGGTTATATCTTGCCATGGTTGATTTACCTGGTTGCTGCTCAGAAGCCAGTAGGATTTGAGGACAATGGGTTCAAACTAAGGTGAAATGCATACTAAGAGTTTATTGAATAAGCATTAAATGGTCAACAGAGAAGGAAAGTTATGCCAATCTTCAGCCCTTCAGCATACTATGAAAGCCTCCTAGGATTTTGGGTCTACGCCAGGGGTGGGCTGCTATGGATTCACCCATAGCTAATATTATGGCTGGTTCGGAGAACCTCCAAATCCCACCCTTGGCTGGCCCCGCCCACCACATTCCACCCCTGCCACCCCACCCCTCCGAGGAGTCTCCACGTGGCCCATTTTGGATGCGAGGTAAGTGCAAGACCCACGTGGAGGCTTGGGGAGTGGGGAAATGGGCCTCCCCAAAGGCTTCCGGGCTCCGGGGGAGGCCTTTGACCTCCCAGAGGCTCAAGGAAAGCCTCAGAGTCTGGGGAACATGGAAACCCCCCTCCCCTGTGGTGCAGGAGGCCAACTAGGCCACGCCCACCATGGCCACGCCCACCCAGCAGCCGTGCAAAGAACCCATTGTTGAAATTTCTGAAACCCACCCATGGTCTACACCAATCTGGCTGGGTCTCCCCCACTTTTTATATTAAGAAGGGACAGAATGTATAAACAATAACTCCAGGAGATGCTTTGGTCACACAGCATCACAATTATCCAGGACATCACAATTTCAGGTATTTCCCTGCCAAAAATATTTCTAGGGCAGTACCTTGGGTACACCCAGTTGAGATATCCTCTGCCAAGATAATCTTTATGAGATCATTGCTAATAGGCAACAATTGTTCCCCTTCCCTTTGGCAGTGTTAGGATAGGAAGCTGGTGTTGATCTCTCTATCTTAATTGCTAGAAGTGAGAATAAAGAGAAGAGGCAAAACAAGCATGAGAAACAATACAGTGATGCAATCCACAGTGCTGTTTTAAGCCAATATGCTTGCAATGTGTGCACCCAGATAGCTTCACCTGGATAGTTAACCCTTTCTGCACACCACTAGCCAACCTCCTAGCCAATCTTCTACAGTGCTAATAAGTATAATCTTTATTTTCATTGTTCTTAAATACAACAAAATTGGTTTTAACCTCACTAATGCAAAATTATAGCAGAAACAGGGGGAAAAAAAACTAACGTGTGCATGGAATGATTGTGGTTGTATTTAAGTCTGAAAGCCCAAGGATAGAAACTATCTTTAAACCTGTTTGTTCGGCTGGCTATACTTTGATGTCTTCTGCCTGATGGTAGAAGTGCAAAGAGATACTGACCAGGGTGTGAATCATCTCTGAGTATCTTCCTTACTCTGCTAAAGCAGCGAGATCTGGCGATGTCACCCAGTGCTCTCAGAAGGCAACCAATGGTTTCTTGTGCCAAATTGATCACTCTCTGTGGTGCCTTCCTGTCCGCAACTGTTAAACCGGCATACCATACTGTAACGCAGTATGTGAGGACACTTTCTATGGTGGACCAATTCATTTTGGTTTACTAAATAAACTACCACAGTTGGGTTTCAAGAACACACTAAAAAACAAAATGAAACTGAACATATTAAGCCTTAAGGTAAAGGTTCCCCTTGCACATATGTGCTAGTCATTCCCAACTTTAGGGGTGGAGTTCATCTCTATTTCAAAGCCAAAGAGCCAGTCCTGTCCGAAGACGTCTCCGTGGTCATGTGGCCAGCATGACTAAACGCCAAAGGCATACAGAAACCTGTTACCTTCCCACCAAAGGTGGTTCCTATTTTTCTACTTGCATTTTTACGTGCTTTCGAACTGCTAGGTTGGCAGAAGCTAGGACAAGTAACGGGAGCTCACCCCTTTACACAGCACTAGGGATTTGAACCACTGAACTGCTGACCTTTCTGATCGACAAGCTCAGCGTCTTAGCCACCGAACCACCACATCCCTTATTAAGTCTTACTACAGACTAAATGGACCTTATCAGAGAAGAAGAAGAAAGGGTTGGGCAACATTTTGATGATTTGTTTGATTATGGTATTGTATTGATTATTTCCAGTTGTGCATCTTCTTCATCAATGAACTATCTACATTGTTCTCTCTATCTTTTCCCTGGACATTTTTTCCCCCTTTGTGAAAACTCTCCCGGCTTTTGCACATTGTCACGTTGAAACTTCTCATTTCTCAAATCCTCCTGAAAGGTCTGCTGTCCTGTTCATGTTGGCCCTTAAATTGCTCTCATTGCTACTTTATGGAAGCTAGGGCTGACAAGTGTTGTCAGCAAGAGGGTAGTTATCAAGACTTGGAGTGTGGTTGGCAGGGTGACGACTTCCCTGTCATTGTGAGAAGGGAACACCTGATCCTGTCCAGCAAGGGTTGCTAATTGGAATAAAAGAGGGTTTATGAGGACAACTCTTAGCATCTCGCCAACTTGCTGGGGGATTTCATTTTATCTTTAGCCAATCAGGTGCAAAACTAATCAACTAAAGCTTTAATTGACTAATTTTTAGTGTCTTGTTACTGCTGTTGTTATAATTATTTAACTTCATTATAACCACTCATCAAAAGACTCTGTAGAGCAAAGCCTATTAAGAAGTGATTTTCAAAAACTATATGTATGTATGTATGTATGTATGTATGTATGTATGTATGTATGTATGTATTTGTGTTACACATGGCTCAACTGATAAGGAACAGAGCCTGTGGCTTAGTGGCTAAAACTCCTGCCTAAGATATATACAGCCCGGGTTCAAATCCCAGTAAGGGTATGGCTAGCTGATGAGAGCTAATTAGCTCGAAATAGATCTATACTAGTCTCCCTTTATTTATTTATCAGTACAAATATAACATATATATGTATGTATGTATGTATGTATGTATGTATGTATGTATGTATGTATTTGTGTTACAACCCCTGGTATGCATAAATATGGGAGGAAGGTCACTACTCCCTCTTTCTGTCCTTCGGCTTATCACAGAAGACCATGCAGGCAGAAAACCATATTTTTTATTTTTAAAGTTGCCTTTTTATATTTGTGTTGTATTTGTACTGATAAACAAATTTATTTATTTATTTATCAGTACAAATACAACACACACACACACACACACACACACACACACATATATATATATAATCACTTTCTTTTCCTATAAATTATAATCAGACTTCCTTGCTATAAAGTAGCGTAGGAAAAAAAAATCCACAGATGGCTTTGGAAGTACGTGTAAAATTGGCGACTATTTTTAGACATCCAGTCTCTTTTGAGTAGATGACAAAGTTGAGACAGATAGGCAAGTGGTATTTGCCCTGCTTCATTAGGGAAAAAACAGGGAAATATTTTAATGTCTCTGCATCACACCTGTCCTGGAAAAGTGTTTCTTTGAAAAATGAACCTCAAGGAGCTCGTAATCCCTGTACTTTAGGAAGCATTGGGTTGTCCAGGACATCATTATCATGAATTTCCTTGATGCTATGTCTTTAAGCATGGCTAATTTATCTTTTGTATTTAAGAAGGAAGATGACCTTCTGCAAAATCTTAGTGACCAGCAACCATTAAATTACCTTTTTAAGAAGCCCCCCCCCCCCAAATAAAAATAAAGCATGACTTCTTATGAGAAAAAGTCTACTGATCAATAAGATCCTTCATCAGAGCTTCGGGTGGAGCCCAGAATGATCAAACTCAATTGTTTTCATTTCAAGGCTGCTCTTTGTTACAGACACATTTCATTTTTATTTGCAGCTTTTAGGAATGTCTTTACTAATCTTAATAAAGCATAAACTCTTGCTGTTTGGAATCTTGGTGGATTTTGTTTGTGGTCTGTGCTTAATGTTTCATCTATTGCTAAAACTTTATCTTGCTTGATATTCTGGTGTGTTTGAATTTTGTACTCTGGATGGTAGAGGAGTTGCAATAAAAAAAAATAAACATATTAATTGATTTTCATTGTTATCTCCACCAATCCCAAAATGAGGTTGTGAAATAGGAATAAAACTGCTGAACAATATTTCAGTGACTTTCTTCAGGTGATTTCAGTTGTGATGGAACTAATTTCTTGCTCTGAAGTTGTCAATCCCTCATCTATGCATAACGTACCTCTTTTTCATTTTTTTTTTCAATTTAACATTTGTGGTCATTCAGATATTATACCCCTATTATCCATGTTAAAAATGTTCTGGCTTTATGGAGAGATGAGGATGAGGTAGGGAGCAACTAAGTTGATCTAAGTTTTGGTGAGCTGGTTTGATAACTCCTGTCTTCTGTCCTTCTAAAGGTAGAGACTGTGTAAGTATACATGGAATTGATGATGATAGAGAGCCGAGGTTGTGCAGTGGTGAGAGTGCAGTACTGCAGGCTAATTCAGCTGACTGCTAGGCGCAGTTTGACAGTTCAAATCTCACTGGCTCAGGATTGACTCAGACTTCAATCCTTCCGAAGTGGGTAAAATAAGGACCCAGATTGTTGGGAGCAAGAGACTGACTCTGTAAACCACTTAGAGAGGTAAAAGTACTATGAAGCCGTATATAAGTCTAAATGCTATTGCTATAGCGGTGGAGATGATAAACTTGAGATCCACTCCTAGTTAATCATGGCTACCTCCATATGATATTCTTGGCAACAGTAGGGAAGTAATTTTTCATAGGTTTCTTCTGGGAGGTCAACTTCCCAGTTCCCAGGTGGCAAACATTCCCTGGAGATCTTCATACCAACCAGTCCTATTGCTGCTTAGCTTACAAGACCAGATGAAGAGAGCAAGATAGTGCCACCTGCTGAATCAATAATGACCAGAAGAACATTAATATTTCTTTAAAAACAACAACACTGATGTATTCAAATGAGCAAGAGTTAAAGACTCCTAAAAGGCTTTTGTTCACCTAGAAGGATGAGGCTTTTGTTCGCTGACATTGATGTTTCTGTCAGTTGGCACTGGGTTTTGTAGTCAATACCTTGAAACACAAAAGGCTGCAGTTTTGAAGACTGTCATTAAAAGTTGCCTCTGTTTTGTAAGAGCAGCAAATCCTTTATTCCTTTCATAATAGAAAAAGGTTGTTTGAGACACGGGCAGACCGGGCGTTGAGCTTGGTCTTGCAAAAAATAAAGTAGATTAGGCTTGTTTTATATGCGCGCTCTTCCAAAATCACAAATGTGGAATGAATAATTGTGTAATTGTTGCCATTCACTCAGGTATGTAAGGAATAGTCCTTCTGTACGGTGACATACTTGCCCATTTTGAAACCGTATCAGCACATTCCTCAGAGTACACTTCTACATTATGAAATCTGTATATCATTGATTTCTTTCAAAGGTTCATGTGCAATTTTTAAGGGATGCGGAGTCTCGGTGGCTGAAACGCTGAGCTTGTCGATCAGAAAGGTCGGCAGTTTGGCGGTTCAAATCCCTAGTGCTGAGTAACGGAGTGAGCTCCCGTTACTTGTCCCAGCTTATGCCAACCTAGCAGTCAGAAAGCACGTAAAAATTGCAAGTAGAAAAATAGGGACCACCTTTGGTGGGAATGTAATAGCATTCCGTGCGCCTTTGGTGTTTAGTCATGCCAGCCACATGACCACGGAGACATTTTCGGACAACGCTGGCTCTTCAGCTTTGAGACAGAGATAAGTACCGCCCCCTAGAGCCAGAAATGACTAGCAAGCATGTACAAGGGAACATTTGCCTTTATTTTATGCAGTATTTTTCACTGTCTTTGGGACAGTGTACTGAAAAAGCCAAAACACCATGTGCCCAGTCATGCAGAAGTAGTAGTAGTAGTAGTTATAGTAGTAGTAGTAGTAGTAGTAGTAGTAGTAGTAGTAGTAGTAGTTGTTGTTGTTATCCGTTCAGTCATGTCTGACTCTTGGAGATTCTATGGGCCAGGTCTCTCCACATCTTCCAACCTCCTATTAGTTTAAACGTTTTGGAACATTTTGAAACATTATGAACTTCCATTAAGGTATCTAGTTTACCTGAAGCACTGTTTTTCCTGTTTTAAATTGGTCTGGATATTAAGAGCTTAAGAAGTTATTCTTCTACAGATGCCCCAACTTTCAAAGTTTGTTACATCTAGTCTTTCACTGTACTATTCCCAGGTGATGGAAAGCAGCCTTGTAGAACCCATTTGTTCTACGTCTAAGTGTCTCCCTAAAAAAGGTCTCAATGAAATGAGATTTAATAAGCTCATCAATGTAGTCTAAGGGTTATTCGTTCATAAGTGCAAACATATGAATGAATAATTATATTAGAATTAATAGGGATTTCTACGCAGCCACTAGCTTTCTTTTAATATTCATGCTTTCACATTTCATTTTTGCATGAAGGTCTACTAACAAAAGAGTCATTGTCATCTTTTCTCTCTTATTCTGGATATTCCATCAGCTTTAAGTGCTCTTGACATCTTTCAATAGGTCTACTTCCTTTGATTGACTCCTATTTCTATAGGTCACGGTTGAAAATGTAACATAATTTATGATTGTTTGGATTCCAGGATGATTCCTCAAGCACAAATTTCCTTCAGTCATTTTATATAGCCACCCTTTTGTGTTTTAAATAATATCTGCATTGTATGTTTTCTCCTTACTCTTCCATATTGTGTTCATTGAGAAACAACATGTCTTTCCTGTATTACTGCAATTTTAGTTACAGAATTCAGTGATTTCAACTTATTAAGAATCTACTATGATAACTGTGGAGTGAGGGATTGCAGTTATTACTGACTGTCTATTAAACCATTTCCAATAATATCATTATGAAAAACATGCAAGCTATAGTATATCACAATGTAAATACAACAGGAATTGTGTCTGTTCTTTCTTAGGATTTTGCCCTCAAGGTCCACTAAACTGTGTTTGCAACACAGTCTGTTGCTAACATCATGTTAATAATTGTCTAGTCCCTTCGTTTTGACTCTTTTAAATACAAAGTATTTGGATTAGAAAGCGACAATTGGCTAAATGCTACATTAAGGGACTGATCTGGTGTATTGAAGCGTTTACCTCTGTCAGGCTAATTTCCATAATATCATCTGCTTGCAAAAGAAGAGTGAATATCTAATCTAGTGGGAATAACTTGCATGGAAATGAAATGGTGCAGTCCAGAGTATTCGAGGTACTTGTAATAATGGTCAATTACTAGAGTTGGCCAGCTGTAATTTGTAATTGACCAGATGTCAATTACGAATTAAACATTTTTTTTTTAAAAAAAAGGGCTGGAAGTAAAACTCAAGCAGAAATGAAATGAAACCGATTTTAGCCTGGCCGAAGAACAATGCATAATATAAAATAACAAAAAGACCATCACACAGCTGATATGAAGACTTTGCAACCCTCCTGGAAACAATTCAGCAAAACAGCAAAATATTCCTCTCATCTGCTCTACCAAGGCAATTAGTTCAAAAAGACATTATTAGATCTGTGCACCAAGCCGTGTAAAATGGGCTGCAGTAACACACGGATAACTGACTCGATTTCCCCCCCATCAGACAACAGCATGAATGTTCTCGTCATGCGATGTTACTGAATCTCCTTTCCATTAACAGGGAAGGCAAAATGTTCTAGATAGAAAGAAGGATGATACGATACGTCGTTAATATCTTTCCAGGATGCTAATTTGGCATGGCCAGTGCTAACATTGTTTAGGAGACTAAGCACTGCCTGGTGTGGTATTTAAAGAGAATAAAGCAATGGCATTACAGAAACAGCGAGGGTCACATTTGGGTAATGTTTGCTTTGCAAAAAACGGCTTTCAACGATTAACTCTCTCCTTGCGTAATGAAATGTTCATTACTGTCATAGTATTAGAAGAGTGGGATACAAACAATTAACAATTTTTGAAGCTGAAAATATAAGAAATATAAAATACACAAGGCTGAAAAACATTTTAGCCTAACAAAGAGAAGGACTAGGGCAGAGAGGTGGTATTCAGCAGGCTCTGACCAGTTCTGGAGAACCAGTAGCGGAAATTTTGAGTACTTCAGAGAACTGGCAAATACCACCTCTGACTGGCCCCACCCCCATTTATTCTCTGCCTCCCAAGTCCCTGCTGATTGGGAGTAAATGGGGATTTTGCAGTATCCTTCCCCTGCCACGCCCACCAAGCCATTCCCACCAAGCCACACTCACAGAACCGGTAGTAAAAACAAATTGAATCCCACCCACTGGATTAGGAGTGACATGATAGCTGTCTACCAATACTTGAGGGGGTGTCACATAGAATAAGGGGGTCAACCTATTCTCCAAAGCAGCAGGGGGCAAGATCAGATGCAATGGGTAGGAGACCATTAAAGAGTGATCCAAATTGGAACTAAGGAGAACTTTCCTGTGAGAACAATTAATCAGTGGAATTACTTATCTTCAGAAGATGCTGGTACTCCATCACTAGCGGTTTCCAAGAAAAAGTTGGAAAAGAATGATATAGGATCTACTGGTTGAGTAGCGGGTTTGAACCAGTAGACCTCCAAATTCCCATACAATCCTATAATTCTAAACAGAGTTTTCAGTTGTATAGAATTATTTAAATTCCCATTTGACCGATGGGAAAATAATAAAACTTTTAGTTGAATAAATTCAATCACATATTTGTTTCCTCCCCAATTTTCTTACATTTCTGTGTTGTCATGAAATCATTTTTTTTTAATGGGGAGATATATTCAGATTTTAAGAAGGACAAAAGGGGAATAGGCAAATGAAAGAATTAAAATTATACAGGTACAGTTAAAAGTACCATTTTACAGAGCACAACAATTCTGAAATCAATCAATGGAAATCATTTTTATAGCTTTATGGATTTAAGATACTTTGAGTTAATATTATTTTTGTGGAGAGAGGTTGCTGGGAGCATTGTTACAAAATTAATATGAGAATAGGATAAAGTTCGAAGGGTCCTTGGAGGTCTTCTAGTCCAGCCCCATGCTCAAGCAGGAGAACCTATACCATCTCAGACTGGTCCAGTCTCTTCTTAAAAAACTGCCCAGTCTCTTCCTAAAAACCTCTAGTAATGGAGCAACCACAATTTCTGAAGGCAAGCTGTTCCACTGGATAATTGTTCTACAGTTAGAAAGTTTATCCTTAATTCCAGTTTGCTTCTCTCCTTGATTAGTTTCCATTATTTCTTGTCCTGCCTTCAGATGCCTTGGAGAATAATTTGACCCTTTCTTTTTCAGATTAACAGATTAACAGTGTTGGAAGGGACCTTATATATAATCTAGTCTTTATGGATTTAAGATTCATTGAGTTAATATTATTTTTTGGGAGGGAGGTTGCTGGGAGCATTGTTACAAAATTAATATTAGAATAAAATAAAGCCTTGGAGGTCTTCTAGTCCAGTTCCCCACTCAAGCAGGAAACCCTACTCTATTTCTGACAAATGGCTGTCCAATTTCTTCTTGAAAGTCTCAAGTGATGAAGCCCCCACAACTTCCGAAAGCAACTTCTGTTCCATGGGTTGATTGTTCTCACTGTCAGAAAGTTCCTCCTTATTTCTAGGTTGAATTTCTCCTTGATCAGCTTCCATTCATTATTCCTTTCTGACTTTCGGGGACTTTGAAAAATATACCACCCTAGGTTTTCACTTTAGACATAGAATTGAAAATAGACAATTCTGAATTTCACTTTCTTGGATTCCTTTTAAAATAGCACATTTCTTTATGCTTTGATCTTAAGGAAGTTATCCTTTTTAATTACTTTAATTGAATTCTGATTTGTCATGCGAATTTCATTCTAACTAGGAAAAGGGCAAAATAATGGGTGTGCTTTCCCCTTGATTGATGACAGCACAGGTCATGTTGTCTAATTGTGGTTTGGATCATTTTTGTTAGTTGCTAGCAATTAAATTTTTGAAATAAGTAAAATTATCCTGTAAGTTTGACACAGAAAAAATATTAAGTTTTCACACACACTCTCTGAACCTGGACCATTTCTCCTCCTTTTGTAGAACTTTGCAGTGGAGAGTTAAATTGTCAAAAAATCTAGAGTGCTGTCCAAACACCGAAAACCGTGTATTATCTTAACTGTATCTAATGAATTAAATTGTCACAACAAAGCAAGTTCAAGCAAGCGATTATGAAGCTTAGTATGAGACCCATTTGTTTTTGTGAACGCTTGTTGTGATTAATCACATTTTAAAGATCAAGTAACTCGTGATTAATGCAAAAACTGTGCTGCAGTCAAGAACAAGAACGGGATAATAGCTAAGCTCACCGAGAAACTGAGATTGTGAACTCAGAATCCATGGGCTGAGCCTAACGATTTTACCATCATTTATTCCGTGGTTTTCAACTGTTGTTTTTGTTCGAAGATCAGTGGAAAAAATGAAACACCGTTAAGGTATATACATACGTTGGTATCCAGCCATTATTCCCTAAAGTTATTTTTAATCCTAATTAACAGGGAGATGAATGTGTAAAACAATTTATGGCATAAGGTTATTACAACCCCTGATCATATTACAATTCTCCAAAGCAAGAACAAGAATTCATTTCCTCTGGCAGGAGATAATGACATTTTTTTCCCCTAAAAGAAAAAAGAAGAAGAATTTTTCTCTTTCCGTATTTTCCCCCCCAAGGTTTCCTTCCTCCTGTGGAGTTTAGTTCAAGAGATCATTAGATCTGTTTGGCCCTTTATCACCATTCAAAAGAGCACAAAGGTCCTTTTATTTATTTCCATAGAAGATACCCATCCAATGTATTTTATTTTCTTCTTATTATTTTTTTTTAAAAAGGAAAATATTTTTCTGCCACTTTAAATTTTAACATTTTACATACTCATGGGCTTCTGTTTCCTTTGAGCTGTGCAAAGTATGGTTTTGAGAACTATTTTGTCAGTATATTTTTTCCTGTGTTTTGCAATAATAATGAAGCTATGTTTTAAGACTTGAGTGAGGATAAAAACAGCCGTTTCCCTTAACAGTGTGCCAGGAGCCAAGCTTGATAATGAGAATAATCCTGATATAATTCTGATACTAACACCTAGCAGTTACTGAAGTACTCCTACAGGTCCAGATTTAAATGTTTTATAACACCGCTACACACTCCTAGACTCTAACACAGCTACTACAAAAAGAAAACAAGCAAAAGGCATTGTAAAATCAATCTTCTTTCTCCTATCAATAATTTATTTTCAAATAAATTAATTTTGCCCTAAGAAAAAGGAAATGACCATTTTAGGGGACTTGTCTAGTTTATTTTATTTATTGATTTGTACTCCACTGTATAGAATAGAATAGAATAGAATAGAATAGAATTAGAACAGAACAGAATAGAATAGTATAGAATTGAATAGAATTCTTTATTGGCCAAGTGTGATTGGACACACAAGGAATTTGTCTTTGGTGGATATGCTCTCAGTGTACATAAAGAAAAATAAAATAAATACATTCATCAAGAATCATAAGATAAAATACATAGTGATAGTCATAGGTCACTAATAAGCAATCAAATCATACTAGGACACAAATAAAACAATATAAGCAAGCAACATAGTTATAGCTATAAGTGGGAAGAGATAGGTATTAGGAAGTATGAGAAGAATAATAGTAATACAGTCTTACTAAATAATTTGACAGTTTTGTGGGAATTAGTTGTTTAGCAGAGTGATAGCATTCAGGAAAAACCCTTCCTTGTGTCTAGTTGTTCTGGTGTGCAGTCCCTATAACCTCATTTTGAGGGTAGGAGTTGAAGCAATTTATGTCCAGGATGTGAGGGGTCTGTAAATATTTTCATAGCTCTCTTTTTGACTTGTGCAGTGTACAGGTTGTTAAGTAATTAAGCTCCCCGTTAGAAGAGCGAGTATGCAAAGAAACGTAATGAGAGTGATATGGAATAACACACACAAACCAGCATACAGAGACACTGAATAGTATAAAAATATAGTAGTTTATTATGTAGAAATATAGAAGTATTCAGAGTCTGGTTAACAGTCCAAGTCATACACGGTTCAGTAATTCAGTTGTCAATATTCTCAGTTTAACCCACACAAAGTAGCTAACAGTAACAAACCACAATACCTCAGTAATACACCAACCAGCTTCTAACAAAACAGAGAGAGAGAGAACTAACAGCCATTCTGGCTCCCTCTTATAGCTGCTTGAGGTAACAAGCCAATTACATCTCTCTAATATTTAAAGTAACAGTAAAGTAATCATAGCTTATATACATTGCCAAGCCAAGCCTAGGGTTACATCCCTAACACAGGTCCTCAATGGAAGGCAGGTTGGTCGCAATTGTTTTTTCTGCAGTTCTAATTATCGTCTGTGTCTGTCTTGTTGGGTTGCAGAGCCAAACTGTTGTTGTTGTTATTGTTGTTACAAATAATTCAAGGTGATTAACTATCTAACATATACATATACATACACATACATGCATATATAATGGCTGTGTGTGTGTATGTTTCAGCATAACTCTGGAACACCTTCAGCAATTTCAATTAAACTTGGTATGCAGATTACTTACCCTCTGGAAACAAGTACTGGAGGGGTAAGACACCCCTCAGGGTGTGTGTTCTGTTAAGATACAGCCTGTTGTGCCCTAAAATGGCTTCTATTGTACTGCCATAAAATGGCTTCTACTGTGTAGTGCTGTGGAGTTGCCACAGTAACGGCTTCACAGTACTCCACAAGGGGGCTTCCTCTGGTAAGGGCTGAAATCCAAAATTAGAAATTGCGGCGGCGTTCATGGAAGGAAGGTTGGGATAAATAAATACCTGTGCAGCGCTGGGTAAAAAATGCATTTTTTGAATGAAAAAAAAATATTTCCTGCTGAAATATTTACTCCAATGTTTCTCAATGTTGGCAACTGAGACTTCAGTTACTTGGATTTTAAGTACACCTAGCTCACCATTGGCTGGGGAATCCTGGGAATGCTACCTGGGAAATTCTGGGACTTGAACTGCACATGTCTTATAGTTGCTGGGGTTGAGAAATACTGATGAATGAAAGTAATCAAGGAGAGAAGCAACCTGGAATTAAGGATATATTTTCTGACAGTGAGAGCAATCAACCAAAGGAATGATTTGCCTTCAGAAGTGGTGGGTGCTGGAGGCTTTCAGGAAGAGACCGGAGAGCCATTTGTCTAGAATAGTATAAGGCAGCGATGGCGAACCTTTTTTGGCTCACGTGCCATAAGTGGGGGGAGCGCAGGGGGGGTCGTGTGCGGGTGTGCCGCGCCATAATGCAATGTGCGACCCCGTGCGCATGCGCGCACTACAGGCACGACCCCCCCCATTTTTACATGCTTTTTTTGCCCTCCCCAGGCTCCAGAGGCTTTATAGGAGCCTGGGGAGGGTGAAAACAGCCTCCCCCGTCCTCCCAGGCGCCCTCTGGAGGTGTCAGGAAAGCCTCCAGACGTTCCCTGACGCCTTCGGAGCGCTCAAAACAACCCTCCGAGCAAACAGGAAGTCACTTCCGGTTTGCTCGGAGGATCGTTTTGAGCACTCCGGAGGCTTCAGGGACTGTCCAGAGGCTTCCCTGATGCCTCTGGAGGGTGTCCAGGGGGGCGGGGTAGGCTGTTTTCGCCCTCCCCAGGCTCCTATAGAGCCTCTGGAGCCTGGGGAGGGCGAAAAATGGCTCTTAAAAAGGGTGAACTCAGCTGGCCAGCGCGCGTATGTGTGCTGGCCAGCTGACAAGGCAGCACCTCGCGTGCCCTGACAAATGGCTCCGCGGGCCACCTGTGGCACGCATGCCATAGGTTCGCCATCACTGGTATAAGGTCTCCTGCTAGAGCAGGGAGTTGGACTAGGAGACCTCCAAGGTCCCTGCCCACTCTGTTATTGTGATTTACTCTGTCTCATTCATCATTATCCATCATTTAAAGGTTGTGTTAATATGTACAATATTCATCAAGAAAGGGAAGATGAGGGATGGGGGGGGGGGTGCTGCAAAAGAAAGAAAGAAAGAAAGAAAAAGAGAGAGAGGGAGGGAGGGAGGAAGGGAAAAAGGAGAGAGAGGAAGGCCCACAAACCTGGCATTAGACACAGCTTCAGAGGATACCTTGAAGGAGCACAGCAATCCAGGGCTGGAAGGCACCTGGAGGTCATGTAGTCCAACCCCGTGTTCCAGCAGGACATTGTTAAAGTGAGTTTCTGTCTTTTGACCCCCCAGTCACATGACTACATAGCCACGCCCACCCAGTCACATGACACCCCTCCCACCAAGCCATACCCACAGAAATGGTAGGGATTTTTTTTTTTTAGATTTCAGCACTGGTCCTGTGTCTGTGTTACTATCTTCAAATAGTTGATCTTCTGGACATTGTTAATTTTATCTTGGGGCTGATTTTATTGCAATGCCACTGGGAGTCATTACAGAGTTGAACAGCCAGATCAGTTTACATCAACCAGTTAATGCATGGCAAATCTATGAACTGCATGGCTTTGACATGAGCAAAAGTAATTTGTATTTGTTTTCGAAGTCGTCTTTTGAAAGGCCTCCTCTGCTCCCCTCTTGTAAAAGTAAATGAAAGCTATTTGTCCAATCTCTCCTGCACTAAATTGTCATTCGATTAGGGGGGGGGGGGGAAGGAAAGCTGCTAGCAAAGACAGTGGACAAACATTCAAAAACCTGATTTCCTTCCTGCACTATTTCAAAGCAAATATAGCTAGAGGATAGCTGAATTATTTATTTCATTTATTTATTTGAAACATTTATTCATTTAAAGTGGTGGCACGGTGGCTCAGTGGTTAAGACACTGGGATTGTCAGCTGGAAAGCTCGGTTCGAGACCCAAGCACCACGCAACGGGTGAGCTTCCATCCTCACCTCAGCTCCGGCTAATCTAGCCGTTCGAAAGCATGCAAATGCAAGTAGAGAAATAGGTACCACTTTGGTGGGAAGGTAACAGCCCTCTGTGACATCATGTTGGCCACATGACTGTAGAAATGTCTTCGGACATTTGACTGGCCCACTTGCCTTGAAACAGAGATGGGCACTGCCCCTTTGAGTCGCCAATGAGTAGCAGAATAAAATCCTCAAGAACTCCAGCATGGTGCTGGAGAAGACTCCTGTGAGTCCCTTGGACTGCAAGGCGATCCCAGCAATCAGTCCTAGAGGAGATCCACCCTGACTGCTCTTTAGAAGGCCAGATCCCGAAGAGGAATCTCAAAGACTTTGGCCACCTAATGAGAAGGAAGGATTCCCTGGAGAAGAGCCTCATGCTGGGAAAGATGGAGGGCAAAAGAAGAAGGGGATGACAGAGAATGAGGTGGATGGATGGAGTCACTGAAGAAGTCGGCGTGAGCTTAAATGGACTCCAGAGGATGGTAGAGGACAGGAAGGCCTGGAGGAACGTTGTCCATGGGGTTGCGATGGGTCAAACATGGCTTCACAACTAAAAACATATGGGACTGATTGGGGTGGCACTGAAATATAATTTTATCATATTTTATTTATCCATGTATTAAATTGTTGTACTTTATTCTCATTTTAAATTGTATATTTATTCCAATTTCATTTTAAATTGTATTTCATTCCAATTCCATTTTCATTGTTTTTATCGGATTTTAGTAATAATTTGTGTTTGGAACTCTGCCCTTTGATATGGCCCATGGGCTAATCAATAAACTAAACTAACATTTAAAACATTTATATAGCCATCCACTTGCCTCCTGGGTGGCTCCCAATCAAAGAATAGTGTCAGCGTTCAAAATACCATGCATGAAATCAATGAGAGACCAAGGCAGAATCATCCTTAAAGTTCCAATTTTAATCATACAGGCATGTTGGCACTTCTGTGGAATTCCAACTCTGATCTTCTTCCTGAAATTCCACCCAGTTGAAAGTTCATGATCTTATCCCCACACCCCTAATCCCATCACATGTTCCAATCATCTTCTTCCATGCTGGCATCTACACCCCTCTGCTTCCGGTCAGGTGTTGAGGTGCGGAGACAAAAGATGACCTTGAGCTTCTAGAAAGAATGACAACAACACATTCCACAATTCTACTCCTTTCTATTCCCCCCTCCCAACTGCTACACTAATGAAACAGCATAAGAAATTAATAGAAAGTGTGGCAGGCCAAAGATCCTAAAGGAAAACTACAGGCCTGACAAATAGGTTTACATAATAGAAATCTACCTTATTTTTATTCTGACATTCTTTTTCATGCTTCACTTTCAGCAGTTTGCAATCAATTGAAATTCTTCAACCATAATTTTTAAGTGATTTTTTTAAAAAATTGACGCCTCTGCAGAATATATATATTTTTGGGGTCTGTTTTGCTTCTGTGCTTCGCAAGAATCTGATTTTGCCAGTCAGATGCATCCATTTCATTCATGTCAAAATGTATTTTCTTAGACAGTTTGCACTCTTATTTAACAGACTGCTTAGGGCGAGCTCATTGGATTTAATTACTATTCAAATATGTCATGGAAATTTTACTTCCTCTGAACATTTTTCCCCTATTGTAAAATGCCCCAAGGTCACGAAAGATAAACATTTTATATGTTCCCGTGGGGAAAGGTACATGTTCAGGGAGGAACATGGTTTCAAATCATGACAGGATCTTAAATCACACCTATTTTAAATATGGCATATGCTAGATATGCCTTTTTGAATAGGACTGCC
This sequence comes from Natrix helvetica, assembly GCF_964273705.1. Taxonomy (NCBI): domain Eukaryota; kingdom Metazoa; phylum Chordata; class Lepidosauria; order Squamata; family Natricidae; genus Natrix; species Natrix helvetica. The sequence continues at coordinate 12,050,995 of NC_138557.1, forward strand.
TGCATAGGTCTCCGAAATTTCTCTGTGCTATTTCTGGATGTCGGGCTACTGTATTTGTGCTAAGAACATCCAGGCTATCTTGGATGGAGGCAGAGATGGGTTCTAATTCTTGTTTGCCATCTCATCATGTATACATTTTTGTTGGCCTGGTCTAGTACAGGTAATTGTTGAATTATGACCAGCCTCTGAAGGACTGTTCAAAGTTATGACAGACATGAAAGCTACTTATAATCTGTTTTTAAAGTTAAAAGGGTTGCCCTCTCTGACATTCCCTCTCTCTCTCTCTCTCTCTCTCTCTCTCTCTCACACTCACTCACTTTCCTTGTCTCTCTGACACTCTCTCTCTTTCTCATTTTCCTTCTCTCTCTCTCTCTCTCTCACACTCACTCACTTTCCTTGTCTCTCTGTCTCTGACTCTCTCTCTTTCTCTTTCTCATTTTCCTTCTCTCTCTCTCTCACTCACTCACTCACTTTCCTTGTCTCTCTGACTCTCTCTCTTTCTCTTTCTCACTTTCCTTCTCTCTCTCTTTCTCTCTCTCTCTCTCACTCACTTTCCTTGTCTCTCTGACTCTGACTCTCTCTTTCTTTCTCTTTCTCACTTTCCTTCTCTCTCACACACACTCACTTTCCTTGTCTCTCTGTCTCTGTCTCTGACTCTCTCTCTCTTTCTCTTTCTCACTTTCCTTCTCTCTCACACACACACACTCACTTTCCTTCTCTCTCTCTGTGTGTGTGTCTCTCTATGTCTCTCTCTCTCTCTGTGTATGTGTGTGTGTATCTCTTTCTTTCTCTCTTTCTGTTTCTCTCTCTCTCTCTCTCTCTCTCTCTCTCACACACACACACACACACACACACACACACACACACCAGAAGTTGGTTTCTGCTGGTTTGCCCCAGGAGTGGTGGTGGTGGGAGACCTCTGCCCACCCACCCGGACAGTTCTGCGCATGTGCAGAAGTGTCACACATGTGCACGAACGAACTGGCAGTAAAATGAATTGAAACCCACCACTGACACACACATATTCTCATCAGGCCACTTGGCAACCGGTTCATCTTTACAACCAGTGGCAGCATCCTGTAGCCATGAGACTGGGATTTATTTTTTGCCACTTTCCAGAATTTACTTCTGGTTTTTGATTTTTTTTTAAAAAAAATACCCATTGGGAAAATTACTTCATTTAACCTCTGTCATGTTCATTTAATGACTGCTGTAAAATAGTTGAAAAATCAGGTTCTGTTACGTGATGCCTTGACTTACAACTGCAATGATTTACTACTATTATTCGGGACTCAGTTGTGGTCATAAGTTGAGGACTACCTTGTAAATGTCAAAATAATTGCCCATAAAAGCGATCATATGCCAGCAAAGTACTGCCAAACAATATTATAATATTCTTTTACATATTGGCTGACCATAATAACCTCATTATTAAAATCAGTGACTAAGGCTTTTTTCAAAGGTTTTACTCTAGTATGACACCATTCTTTATCCCAAGAAAAGGTGAAAAAGGGGGTGAAATGATTAATTGTGTTTACTTTTTTTTCCCATTGGAAGTCCTATAGAGCAGGGGTGTCCAAACTTGGCAACTTTAAGACTTGTGGACTTCAACTTCCAGAATTCCCCAGCCAGCTGGCTGGGGAATTCTGGAAGTTGAAGTCCACAAGTCTTAAAGTTGCCAAGTTTGGACACCGCTGCTATAGAGCTTTTCTTCTTCTTCTAAACACCTTCTGATGGGGGTGTGAGGTTGGAAAACTGGTTTAGCATTTATTTAATAATGTATTGCTCTGCAGCTTCTCTTCCTCTTCTTTCTTTTGGTCTCCAAGTTGCATACAATGTGATGATATGCGTTTCCCACTGCTTTAATTTGCCTGGTTTCCAAAACTTAGTTCCATCTTCAAAAAGAATAGAATGGAATAACAGAGTTGGAAGGGACCTTGGAGGTCTTCAACCCCCTGATTAGGCAGGAAGCCCTACAGCACTTTAGACAAATGGTTATCCAACATCTTCTTGAAAACTTCCAGTGTTGGAGCATTCATAACTTCTGGAGGCAAGTTGCTCCACTGATTAATTGTTTTCACGGTTAGGAAATTTCTTCTCAGTTCTAAGTTGCTTCTCTCCTTGATTAGTTTCCACTTATTGCTTCTTGTTCTGCCCTCTGCTGCTTTGGAGAATAGTTTGACTCCCTCTTCTTTGTGGCAACCCCTGAGATATTGGAACACTGCTCTCATGTCTCCCCTAGTCCTTCTTTTCATTAAACTAGACATACCCAGTTCCTGCAACCGTTCTTCATATGTTTTAGTCTCCAGTCCCCTAATCATCTTTGTTGCTCTTCTCTGCACTCTTTCTAGAGTCTCCACATCTTTTTTACATTGTGGCGACCAGAACTGAATGCAGTATTCCAAGTGTGGCCTTACCAAGGCATTATAAAGTGGTATTAACGCTTCACACAATCTTGATTCTATCCCTCTGTTGATGCAGCCTAGAACTGTGTTGGCTTTTTTGGCAGCTGCTGCACACGGCTGGCTCACATTTAAATGATTGTCTACTAGGACTCCAAGATTCCTCTCAGTTACTACTGTTGAGCAAGGTACCACCTATACTGTACCTGTGCATTTTGTTTTTCTTGCCTAAATGTAGAACCTCACTTTTTCACCATTGAATTTCATTTTGTTAGATAGCTCCCAATAGTCAAGTCTGTCAAAATCCTTCTGTAAGTTAAACATGGTGGAGTTGGTGAAGAGGCTCAAAAGAGTCATGTGAATTTATCAGAAATCTAGAGGAATCCCATGTTTGTTTGTTTGTTTGTTTGTTTGTTTGTTTTATTGGATTTATATGCCGCCCTTCTCCCAAAGGACTCAGGGCGGCGTACAACATTAAAAAACACACATCCCGAAAGTTGAAAAGAAATTAAATACATATCCAAAAAAACAAACCCAATTTATAGGACAATACATTTAAAAAATCAGTTAAAATTAAGAGGCCAGGCCGGCTTGCTGGAAAAGCCAACTTTTTAGGGCGCGTCGGAAGGACCGGAGGTCAGGGATTATGCGAAGCTCCGGGGGCAGCTCATTCCAGAGGGAAGGCACTCCCACAGAGAAGGCTCTCCCCCTGGGGGTCACCAGCCGACATTGTCTGGCCGACGGCACCCTGAGGAGGCCAACTCTGTGGGATCGTACTGGACGGTGGGAGGCTACTGGTGGCAGTAGGTGGTCTCGCAGGTACCCTGGGCCTAAGCCATGGAGCGCTTTAAAGGTCATAATTAATACCTTAAATCGCACCCGGAAAACAACCGGCAACCAGTGCAGGCTGCCTAAAAGGGGTGTAACATGGGAGCACCTAGGTACCCCCATGACAACCCGTGCGGCCACATTCTGGACCAGCTGAAGCCTCCGGGTGCTCTTCAAGGGCAGCCCCATCTAGAGAGCGTTGCAGTAGTCCAGGCGAGAAAGGACGAGGGGTTTTGATATCTTTTATTTTCACTGATAAATGATTAAGATAAACTGATTTCTCTAAAAGTAGGGGGAATATATGTTTGAGTATCACCTGCAATTAGTTGCCAATAGTTATTATTGTTAGGGGATATTTCTGAACTGTCAATTTTATTGAGTGTATTTTTATTAGTCAGTGACCAAAATAAAGTTCTGTCTTTTTATTTGGACTGAATTTTCCCTGCCTCATTCTGAACCAGAAAGAGAGTTGCCTGTGTCTTTTGCTGCATAGAATATCTGAATTGAAAGGGACCTTAAAGATCTTATAGTCCAGCACCTTGCTCAAGCTGGAGACCCTATATCATTTCAGACTAATGGCTCTTCTTAAAAAGCTCCAGTGTGGGAGCACTCACAACTTCTGAAGGCAAGCTATTCCACTGATTAATCGTTCAAACTGTCAGGAAGTTTCTCCTTAATTCCATGTTGCGTCTCTCCTTGATTAGTTTCCACCTATTGCTTCTTGTCCTGCCTTCAGATGCTTTGGAGAATAGTTTGACTCCCTCTTCTTTGTGACAGCCCTTCAAATATTGGAACACGGCTATCATGTCACCCTCTAGTCCTTCCTTTCACTAGACTAGACATACCCAATTCCTGCAATTGTTCATTATATGTTGTAGTCTCCATTATTATTAATAGTGTTTAGCCCACTTTGATTTTGTAGTGAATGAGGACTAAGATTAACCTATTGATATATTGGATTAAGAAAAGAGACTAGTGTTTCCATCCCTCATCTTCCAATGTCTGCAGTCTAAACACTGGGCTGAAACTTGTAGATTTACTTTCGTTTTTTTCTTTTATTACAATACAATGCAATACAATACAATGCAACGCAGTGCAGTGCAGTGCAGTGCAGTGCAGTACAGTACAATACAATACAATACAATACAATACAATACAATACAATACAATACAATACAATACAATACAATAGTAGAGTTGGAAGGGACCTTGGAGGTCTTTTAGTCCAACCTGCCTAAGCAGGAAACCCTACACCACTTCAGTCAAATGGCTATCCAACATCTTCTTAAAAACTTCCAGTGTTGGGGCATTCACAACTTCTGGAGGCAAGCTGTTCCACTGATTAAATGTTCTAATTGTCAGGAAGTTTCTCCTTAATTCCAGGTTGCTTCTCTCCTTGATTAGTTTCCACCCATTGCTTCTTGTTCTGTCCTCAGGTGCCTTGGAGAATAGCTTGACTCCCTCTTCTTTGTGGCAACCCCTGAGATATTGGAAGACTGCTATCATGTCTCCCCTAGTCCTTCTTTCTCTTAAGCTAGACATACCCAGTTCCTGCAACCGTTCTTATTGATATATCTAATTAGAAAATGATGATACAATGACATCCAAATGTTTTGAGATTTCTATAACAGACATGTGATATCTCATAGTTTAAATTGAAATAGATATCTGCCATTTAGCACAATGTATTCAAGATCTTGACTGACTTTTATTTTGTTGACCTGATGATGTTACCTAGTTGGGTAATGAAACGTCTACAAGAAAACAACTAAGTTCAGGGAGGGCCATGAACCTCACAGTTCAACCTTGTGCTAAAAATATTCTCTTTTATTGATGTCTTTTAGTGTGATAAAAATCTTCCTTTGAAGACATCTCTGTTCTTTTATCTTTGAATCTGTGGCTGTAATCCTTCTTTGCTTAAATGTAATTAGTAATGACAGATCCTCTGCACAACAGCTGCAACGAACGTGTGATTCACACTATAGCTGGGGAAAGGCACTTCTATTATAAATTAGTGCAATGATTTCAGGCAAGCCATGACTTAAACTGTAGGCTGTTTTCTTGGATTTTTCAGTTATAGTTTGTTATTTTTATGTTCACAACTATTTATAGACTTAGTGTTAAAAAACAACAACAGAGTTTCCCATGTAAAAAACACACACAAATATACACACTTCTTTTAATTAGGTTACAAAATTGAATGGAGCATATATTAACCGATTCTTTATTGACCGGAGTATTGGAAAACAGCTGGCAGATTCTTTATATTTGTGCCAAAAATGAACACCAGAAATGCAAACTAAATATTTGAGACTTCTGTACAAAATTGGCCCTAATAATATAAAAACTATTTTTTAAAAATGCAATAAGGACAGAGCATTGATTTTTGACAATCACCTGCCCCCACAAAATTTCTATTCCATTTGGACTTTTTCCTTGCATATTTTGATTAGATTTTTAGACATTTAGGTAGAGGTCAAGGTAAAAGTTCGCCTCGCACATATGTGCTAGTCATTCCAGACTCTAGGGGGCGGTGGTCATCTCCATTTCAAAGCCGAAGAGCCAGCGCTGTCCAAAGATGTCTCCGTGGTCATGTGGCCGGTATGACTAAACACCGAAGATGCACAGAGCGCTGTTACTTCCCCACCAAAGATGGTTCCTATTTTTTCTATCTGCATTTTTATGTCCTTTCGAACTGCTAGGTTGGCAGAAGCTGGGACAAGTAAGAGACATTTTAGGGTTTTGCTATTCTGGGTTTTTCTTCATGAAGTGTTAACAGAGGGATAGAATCAAGATCACGTGAAGTGTTAATACCACTTTATAATGCCTTGGTAAGGCCACACTTGGAATACTGCATTCAGTTCTGGTCGCCACGATGTAGAAAAGATGTGGAGACTCTAGAAAGAGTGCAGAGAAGAGCAACAAAGATGATTAGGGGACTGGAGACTAAAACATATGAAGAACAGTTGCAGGAACTAGGTATGTCTAGCTTAAGAGAAAGAAGGACTAGGGGAGACATGTTAGCAGTGTTCCAAAATCTCAGGGGCTGCCACAAAGAAGAGGGAGTCAAGCTATTCTCCAAGGCACCTGAGGACAGGACAAGAAGCAGTGGGTGGAAACTAATCAAGGAGAGAAGCAACGTGGAACTGAGGAGAAATTTCCTGGCAGTTAGAACAATTAATCAGTGGAACAGAAGTTGCCTCCAGAAGTTGTGAATGCCCCAACACTGGAAGTCTTTAAGAAGATGTTGGATAGCCATCTGTCTGAAACGGTATAGGGTTTCCTGCCTAGGCAGGGGGTTGGACTAGAAGGCCTCCAAGGTCCCTTCCAACTCTACTATTGTATTGTATTGTATTGTTAGAAGCGTTGTCAGAACTAAACCATCACTCATTTTAGTGCTGGATGGATTACGCTGCACAACCGTTAAATAAAAATGTAAAAAACAGGTAACAGAAAAGACATTCGAGATGCTAACACAATCTGCTGAAAGTGACAATGTAAGAAAATTCAAATTAGTAGATGATAAAGCAACTTAATGCCTTTAGCCATTCTTCATTTTGTTTCACAGTCATACCTTAGTGTTGGAAATGAAAGTCGCTTGAGATGCAGCCTTCACGCTTGAATGGCTTCTTTAGAAATTCAGACCTTTTGCATTCTAAGAACCAAATGACTTCTGACAACATCTCAATAGAACAGACATCAGTCATTAACTAAGTTTGCATCTCTGTATGGTGATGTAAAAAAAACAACAACCTTACGTTTCTTTCTTTAAATGTAGAATGATAAAAGCTGCTGTCTTAATAATTAACCCCTTTTATGTACTAAAATGGTATGTGACCAAAACACCTGTCCTGATTAATCAGCACAAGATATATTTAGTTGATCTATTACTTGATAAGATTTCCATAGGAATATAGCAAAAAAAAGGGGGAAGGGGGAATCTGACTGATTCAGACACATACTGTATGTTATTATAACAAGCACAATGAAACAGAATTTCTCTTTAAACGAAGAGAAAACGAAATGTCTATGCATGCCCTCTATGTTTAATCAGTCCTTGCATTGTTATTACTGTAAAACCAAGGGAATATATCTTGTGGTGATTAATCAGTATAAGGTACTAAAACACTATAATTTCTTTTGTCATTACCCAAAACTTTCTTACTAACATTGAGCTGTCTCAAGGAAACCAATAGGCTTGGTGGTGAGAACAGAGGAAGGCAAGCATAGTGCCACCAAGACTACTGGCTGTCTATGCAGGGAAAGTAATCATAGATTGTTGTTGTTAGTTGCAAAGTCGTGTCCAGCCCATCCCAACCCCATGGGCAACGTTCCTCCACGCCTTCCTGTCCTCTCCCATCCTCTGGAGTCCATTTACGCTCACGCCAACTGCTTCGGTGACTCCATCCAGCCACCTCATTCTCTGTCATCCCCTTCTTCTTTTGCCCTCAGTCTTTCCCAGCATGAGGCTCTTCTCCATTGAGTCCTTCCTTCTCATTAGGTGGCCAAAGTACTTGAGTTTCCTCTTCAGGATCTGGCCTTCTGAAGAGCAGTCAGGGTTGATCTCCTCTAGGACTTCCCGTATGATGGCCTTGCAGTCCAAGGGACCCGCAGGCATCTTCTCCAGCACCAGAGTTCAAAGTCCTCCATTCTTTGGCGCTCAGCCTTTCTTATGTTCCAACTTTCACAACCATCCATTGCAACTGAGAAAACCATACCCTTGACTAGATACACTTTTGTTGGCAGGGTGATATCTCTGCTTTTTAGTCTGCTGTGTAGATTTGCCATAGCTTTCCTCCCAGGAGCAAATGTCTGCAGTCCCCGTCCTGTAGTCACCATAGATGGGATGCTGGGAGGGGAAGGGTGGGCGGGGCCAGCCAGGAGTGAGATTTGGGGGTTCTCCAAACTGCACAGAATCTTAGCTAGACGTTCTCCTGAACCCCTGCAAACCCCCAGCAACCCACCCCTGGCCTAGAAGATGTCGAGGTGATGATCAGAAATCAACCTTGAGTCCTAAGATGCATTTCCCTTCCAAAAAACATTTATGGGGGACTTTGCAATACTGGCATATCACTTGATGCTAGATTAAGATGACTTCCAAATGTTTAGAATATAATTAAGTTATAAAAATGAGCTTTCTGACATGCTTAGTTATGGAAGACCTCACTATTACCCATCTAGCCTCATGTAAATCTATATGCCCAAAGGTAAGAGTTTCTCTCATTAAGTCAAGAAAATATATTGTTTTGATTCTGTGATAATGAAGGCAGCGCATTCTCCCAGCAGTAAAAAAAAAATCAGCTTGATTAAAATTGGTGATTTCCAGCAAGAAACGACTAATTATACTGATAGCATATTAGCAAAATATGTAACATAAGCAGAGGTGCACCAATAAAGCAGGCAAAGTAATTATATAAATTGCATCTTGTCTAAGAATGGGATAACAAGTTGTCAGGAAAATGTTATTTATTTCATAGCAAGCTAATATTGTAAGAACAAACATCTAGGCAGGTGAAACGTATCGAATTATTAATTATGGTATATAGACTCATTTTGCTGCTTATAATAAATGTTCTTTATCTGGCTTCAAAGGAATTACTAAAATAATGCTTCAGTCTAAGAAGATGTTGGATAACCATTTGTGTGAAGTGGTGTAGGGTTTCCTATCTAAGCAGGGGGTTGGAGTAGAAGACTTCCAAGGTCCCTTTCCAACTCTGTTATTCTATTCTATTCCAAACACAGACAGACAGACAGACAGACAGACAGATATATATCTCCGAACTAAGGTACAGTGAAAAGTAAAATTAGAAATGCCATGTTAATTTTCTTTGTTGCCATATTTTGTTTATTGATAATTACTCCATCATGAAGCACAAAATTCAATATTTGATAGGGAGGAAAGTTGTTGTCATTGCCTACATATCTCACTTGGAAAACATGGAAATTCTGCTAAATTGCTCCAAGACTCTTAAGCATTATTCTTGGAAACATCGTCTCTTTTGGGTTAAACTCACTTTTGGGTGATTGCCTCTATGCATTTTTTTTCAGTAAGGTTATATGAGTGGCTCGTCATTGCCTTATTTCAGGATTTTTTTAAAATTATATTTTGCTTCTCGGTTTGCTAGTCTAGTAAAATGAGAGTAGCACAATAGGAAACATGGGCAACTGCAGGCCTCTTCGTTTCAACTTGTCGAAGATAGCTTTTCCCTCCTAACTTGCAAAAAACAATTTGAGCATGTTTCGGATTAAGCTAGGTTTACATCAGGGTGTCAAACTCAATTTCATTGAGTGCCACATCAGGGTTGTGTTTGACCTCTGGGGACTATGGTGGGTGTGGCCACGGTGGGTGTGGCCACGGTGGGTGTGGCCACGGTGGGTGTGGCCACGGTGGGTGTGGTCACGGTGGGTGTGGTCACGGTGGGTGGGGCCAGCTTGATGTCACTCATATCAGGGGCCCTTGTGTAACCCAGGTGCTCTGCCAGCGAAAACAGCCTCTCAAGCTCCGTTTTTGGCTGCGACAGCCTTCTGCAACCCTCTGCCAGTTAAAATAGAACTAGAGAGAGCCTCGCGTGGCCCTCCCTAGCTCTGATTTTGCTGACAGAGGCACTGCAAGCCAGATATAAGCACCCCACAGGCCAGATCCAGCCCCCGGCCTTGCATTTGACACCCCCGGTTTAGATAGTCCCTGTCTTATAGGACTAAAACATGACAAATGTCAGGCATAATGTGCTTTTTTTTTAAAAAAAAAATTAAAACAGGGATTGCCATTGAAGTATGGGTAAAGTAGTCCTTGATTTTTCTAACAGTGTTTTATATGGGTTCCACGACAATTTGATGGGAACCCATCCCAAACTAAAAGCAAGATACATTGTGTATTTCAATGAAGCCAGTTTTCAATTTCTAGCACTCCACCTCTCCCGAAAGAGTGCTGGACATCCACTTTTAAATAACCATCTGGTTCCGCAGATAAATCTACCTTTTATTTGCCTTACTAAGAAGCGTGGTGCTAATCGGCCCAACCCAATGCTTACAATACTTGGTCTGCATGCATTTTTAAAAGCTTCACGGTTTCAGAAAAAAGAGAGTGTAAATGACAGCGCGTCGGGAAGCCTTGAAGAGGTGCCTCACTTTGATAAGACTTCAAGCAAGAGAAGCATCCTCTTGCATTGACTTTGTGGAAGAGTGAGGAGCCAAATTCTAAAGAACGGAGCAGTGATTCTCTCTGACAAGAGGTGGTATTCAGCTGGTTCGGACTGGTTTGCCCAAACCAGTAATGGAAATTGCAGCTGGGCCCACCCATCCACCCTGGCTCTATGCCGTCCTATTTAGGCACATTTTCAAGACGCGTGTTCTGACCGAGGCTTCCCCAAAAAGCACGAAGCAGATTCCTGGTCCTGACAAAACCCCTTTTATTAAACAAAAGTGAATTCCTCTCATTCACCTTCAGGGAAGGCTTGGTAAACTATCTTTCAAAGGTGATTTTATGGCCACAGACCTTATCTAGCTTGAAAAGTTGCCATGTAAATATTTTCCAAACTCAGTGCGGTGCAAGGAAAGACTTGGCACAGAGTCTCTGAGATTCACGGACAGATCTTCACACTCCTGAAACGAACAAATGAACAAACAAATTGTTTCCTGCAAAAGCCCCCTCCCCTTTCGCTCCACTTTTATTTCCTATGGGAGGGCCCATTCACCATCCACCTGTGACTTTACTCCCAAGTCTACCCTGATTTCTCAGCTGTTCTTTTCTTCTGGCAGCTCTGCGCATGAGCAAAGTGGGAACAGGCTCCAGCTGTTCCTCCACCTCACTGCTGTCTAACTCTGAAGGCAGCTGAGAACTGCTGGATGGCCTTGGCCTCACCTGTGCCTCTTACACAGAGCCGTCGTCCGAGGTTTTCCCAGCCTCCAGGACTGGCCCATATTCCTCCCCAACCTGTGCTGGTCAAAGCACGCTCACATTTGCGAACTGGTAGGGAAAGTAAGTGAATACTACTCCTATCTCTGACACTGTTGATTGGATGTTTAATCTTATTCACACTTCTGCAGTTTGAACATATATTTAAAACACTGGAACAGCCTTTGGACATACAAATTTCACTTATACATTCATTATGCCACATTAGGGATTATTTCACATTACAGCAGCCCAGCAAGAAGTGGTTAAAATGGAAGGGCTGATTGGCTTCAACACTCCTTGATGGGTGAAATGGTAAATTATGAAGCAGAAAAGTTGGACCTTCCCGGCAGTGTAAATGAAATAGTAATCCAACAAAGTAAATCATGTTCTTTCTCCTTCCCTTCCCCCCTCCCCCCCCAGCTCCCAGTCTGGTTGTGCCTCTGTGCATTGTGGGGTTATTAATCTTGATAATAGAAACGGAAAAAAGGAAACGTGGCCCTGAAAAATAGGTGTTGATATAAAACACTGATGAATGGGAGAAAAAAAAAACAATTGTGATTTCCTAACGCTTATCTTTGCCATACATTGACGTGGAACAGTGCTAAATTGAAAACTAGTTGGAGAATAATGCATCTACTCTATATAATATTTCATTTCCCACAAATTGTGTATGCAAGGGCAGAGAGCTCTGCTGGGCTGATTCTGGTGATGCAATTAAAATTTCAGGACCTTGAAAATGGAACCCCGATGCATTTGAATAATTTAATCATATTAATAAAATTATTTAGCTCTGTGGGCCTTGCTTGTCAAAGTGGGAGTTAGATGTGTTATTTCGCGGAGTTCGCTGCATATTGCCAAACAACTCCGTGTGATCAGTTTCTCTGGGCTGACAGGACAATGGAATTTCCATTTATTTGTTTGCTTTCGGTAAGTTTTGGAAAAATAGATCTGTTGATTCAGAAATATGCCAGTTTGAACAGATGGCTGAAATTATGTGTATAGGCAAGGGTATTCATAGCTATAATTATAAACAAACAATTGGATACTTGCGGGGGAGGGAGACGGAAAGTTACAAAACTACCTAGTGCAGCAAAGGTGCATAGCTGCATTTCTCTCTTCCATGCCTGGAGGATGTCAAGTCTTGTTTTATCAGCCCTGAGAGCTGCAGAGAATTTGCCTGCCAGAAAAGGTATAAAATGTAACCTCAGTAGATTGTGTGCCATTGTCTCTGCCTTCTACCTCCATGCTCCCTCGCAATTATTCCTGATATGAGAGGTAAAGGTAAAGGTTCCCCTTGCACATACTATGTGCTAGTCATTCTCGACTCTAGGGGGTGGTGCTCATCTCCAATTCTAAGCCGAAGAGCCAGCGCTATCCGAAGAAGTCAGCAACGTCTAGCACATATGTGCGAGGTGAACCTTTACCTTACCTTACAGTGAACATGTTGAGACACTAGCCAAATAGCAATAGCACTTAGACTCATACAGTGTATCACTTTACAGTGCTTCACAGCCCTCTCTAAACTGTTTACACAGCCAACCTGTTGCCCCCAACAATCTGGCTCCTCATTTTACCCACCTGGGAAGGATCGAAGGCTGAGTCAACCTTCAGCCTGGTGAGATTCGAACTGCCAAATTGCAGGCAGCCGGCAGTCAGCAGAAGTAGCCTGCAGTACTGCATTCTAACTGCTGTGCCACCGCAACTTACATAGCGTATTTGAAGTCTCAGATATGTGCTCCATCTTTCTTTCTTTCTTTCTTTCTTTCTTTCTTTCTTTCTTTCTTTCTTTCTTTCTTTCTTTCTTTCTTTTTTCTTTCTTTCTTTCTTTCTTTTTCTTTTTCTTTTTCTTTTTATCAATATTCCCACTCTAGGCTCCCACCTCCACACACATTTTCTTCTCCTCACTTGACCTGCTGGTTCTGAGCATTTCCTTGTTAGTTCATAGGAAACCATGTCCGTTAGAAAGACGAAGTGCAAATTAAGAGAGATGGGCTAGGCTGGGGGAGGTGGATGCCTGAACTGTGTTCCCTGGGTCTTCTTTCACAGATCAGGTCTGCCACAAACACAATTGCCACTGGCAGAAACGTAGAGGTTAGCCGAGAAAACACATGGCAGTTTTGGCTCGTACCAAACTATAATTGGGAAGGTTATTTTTAATCACAGTTACACCATAGCCCGAACATTGGGAGATTTCTTAATAAGGCTGGATGGAAATTAAACCCAAACCCAAACAACCTTGATTGAGTTGCCTCAAAGCACAGTAATATTCTGAATTGTCTAATTATAGACCTTGATAACATTATATAACTGTACTTTGGAGGGAGACATTTAAAATGATCAGCAACTGTCTATTTGCCTCATTTCACCACTTCCTTGTTTTTTTCGAAAATGATTTGATTAAATGTACAAGATGCAGAATTATTTTTGCATATATTCCCTACATCTAACTGGTGTTTATTAGTCTTCTTTGTGTGCCATCAACATTGTGGATCTCAAACATCCAGGCCGATTGCGGCTTTTTAGATGTGGGCCTTTAGCCAGTCTTGGCTATAGTATTGAAAAAGAAACAGATATTTTGTTTTACTAGCACTGATTTCCTTCAAACTTATTTTTTCTTAAGCACTGAAAGTTATAAACACCAATGCCGAGACCAAAAAAGGGAGGGAGCGACTCATCCATGAATCTAGATCTTTTTTTTTCTTCTGTACAATCCTCAGCAGAATATCAGTAAGTTCATTAGACCTTCAATGGCGAACCTATAGCATGCATGCCCGAAATGACACATGGAGCCATGTTGCCTGGCACACATGGTGTTGCCTGTTTCTCTTCCAGGTTAATGGCGTGCATGGGCTCGTGACCATCAGCTGTCTTTTGTCTGTGCGCCAGTGCCGGAAATTGGAAGAGCTGATCTTCCGTTTTCTGGCCTGAGCATGTGCGTTGGCCAGCTGATCATCGCGCACGCATGCAAACCAGAATCCAGAAGACTAGCTGGCCAGCACACATGCACGCACCAGAAACCAAAAGTTTATTTTTGGGCCTGCGCATGCCCCCTGGGCAGCTCCTCTTCCTGGTTGCGGGCCCGATCAACATGCTCGCAGGTGCTCCCTTGGTGCCAAAAAGGTTCGCCATCACTACATTAGACCAAAAACACAAATAGGGAACACCCAATTGTACATGAGTGTTTTTACCTTTCCTTTGTGATCATTGTAACCCTTTGGCTTTGCATAGCTCATTCCAAAGCATAGGAGCCAATTTTATCAACCGTTTCTTAATAAGAATGGATACATCTTTCTAAATCTTTGCAAATTTCAGTTAATACATCCCATCACTGTAATATTATTATTTTTTCTTTTTGTATTTAGATGTATATGTACTATGATTGCATTATTTGCATTTTTTTTTAAAAAAAAATTAAAAATCAGTACATCCTATCATGTTTCCACTTCTGACTGCAGCCTTTAACAGATTAACAGAGTTGGAAGGGACTTTATAGGTCTTCTAGTCCCACCACCCACTCAAGCAGGAGACCCTACACCATTTCTGACAAATGGCCAGTGACGTGCAGTCAGGTGAGGCAAGTGAGGCACAGCCTCACCACTCTCATCATGAAAAAAAAAAGTAAAAGGAAAAAGCTGAGCTAGTTGCTGCCTCACCGTGGATGACTCTGCTTAACCTCACTGGTGCTCTCCCTCCCCAAGTGTAGTGACTTCCTCCCCAGGCCCCCATTCATTTCTCTCTCTCACACACACAGCTGGATAAAACTATATAAAAATCTAGACCAGCTTCACTGATTACAAGTTTAAAAAGGCAACGTGGCTCCACCTGCAATCAAACTACACTTGGGGAGGGAGAGCACAAGCGAGCACTGAGGAGACCACAGGAGGAGGCAGGAAGCCAGGCAAAGAGCCATGTTGTAGTACACACACTTCCCCCCCAGCCTCTTTCTTTTGGAAGGCTCGGCTCGGCTCCCCTCCGGCTTCTCTGCCTCTCCTCTCACCCCAGCCTGCCAGCAGGAGGTGGTGGGTGGGCTTTATTGTGTTCCAGGCATTTCCCACCCAGACAGCAGGCTGCATTTGCAATGGTGGAGGTGTTTGGGAAAGGCAGCAGGGGAATGGGGGGGGGATGGCAGAGGAGCTGCTTTCAAGCCACTGGAAAAGATATCCAATCCAACTTTTGTGTGTGGGGGGGTTTGTTTGAGAGTGAGTGAGAGTGGGAAGGGTTAGGAGAGATAGTCCAATCCAACTTCTGTGTGTGTGTGTGTGTGTGTGTGTGTTTGAGAGAGGGGGAGGAAGGGAGAGAGGGAGGAAGGAGGGGAAGGAGAAGAAAAAGAAAAAGAAAGAAGGAGCAAAGGAGAAAAACAAATGCTGTCGCTTTAAATTGGAACTGAGCATGCCTGGCTGTGGAATTCTGGGAGTTGAAGTCCACAAGTCTAAAAATATTTGAAACCCAGCACTGTGTCAGTGCCTCACCAGTCATAAACCTCACCGCACGTCACTGCAAATGGCAGTCCAATCTCTTCTTGAAAGCCTCCAGTGATGAAGCTCCCACAACTTCTGAAGGCAACTTCTTTTCCATGGGTTGATTGTTTTCACTGTCAGAAAATCCCTCCTTCTTTCCAGGCTGAATCTCTCCTTGGTCAGTTTCCATCCATTATTCCTTGTCTGACCTTCAGGTGCTTTGGAGAATAGCTTGAACCCCTCCTCTCTGGGGCAGCCCCTCAAATATTGGAAGACTGCTCTCCTGTCTCCCCTGGTCCTTCTCTTCACTAGACTAGCCATGCCCAGTTCCTGCAGCCGTTCTTCATATGTTTTAGCCTACAGTCCCCTCATCATCCTGGTTGCTCTTCTCTGCCCTCTTTCTAGAGTCTCCACATCCTTTTTTTATAGTGTGGTGACCAAAACTGGATGCAATAGTCTAGGTATCTTAAGAACAAGACAGGACCAGTGAGCCGCCCCGAGTCCTTCGGGAGAGGGTGCGGCTAAGAAATAAATATATTATTATTATTATTATTATTATTATTATTATTATTATTATTATTATTATTATTATTATTATTATTATTATTATTATTATTATTATTATTATTATTATTATTATATTCCAAAAATGCTTTTTCAAAATAGAAGGCAAAAAAAGCACCTTTGGGACAATTATCACCTGAATGACGGAAAATCACCATTGAAAGGACCAGTGATATTTATTTTCTCCAAGATATGGTGTTTATTATATATACATTTTCTTTGAATAAAAATATTTTTCCCATTTGTGTAAAGGGAATATTTTAACTTCCTTCTATTTTCATATTAACTGGAATATGGAAACTATTGGGAAACATATGGTTGCATCAGCCTATGAAAATAGGACCGTAAGTTCAAATGGGATATTTCACTTAAATAATGTAGATTAGTGAAATCTTTAGTCGTCCTTCTGTCAACCCTGAAGTGAACCTGGCTGAGGCCTTCTTGGAAGCTTCAGGGTTATCACACAACAGAGGGAGAGAGGAAATAGTTAGATGGGGTTTGTAGCCAAAAAAAAATCTGTGGGAACCAAGGACATTTTCACAGGTGGCTGGCCAGAGGAGGAGCAAAGTAACCAAGCAACCAGCCAACACTTTGATTGGACAGTGTGACCAGTGCCTTGAGGGAAAGGGGAAACATTTACTTTTTAATTAGGGGAAAGCTGCGGGAACTTTCAGAGTCGGCTTTCACCAGTTGTGCCAATAAAGATGTATCCAATAAATTGTTCTTTGAGGCATTTGCCTGCCTCAGAATTCTGCTTTCTTTGGGTGCATTATTTGGAACCTTGACACCCTTACTAGTAATGGGGCACACATATGCATAAATACACACTAATTCAGACATTCTTTTTCTGCTGAGAAATTACTTTTAATTTTTCCATGAGATGCTTCCAAGGAAACAAAGATCCTTTGCTTAATAAGTATTCAGGAAACCTGTATGATGAATTGGTTTGTATGTTAAAATAACCTTGGACCGTCATCTCCAGGTGGATAATGTGCGGAATAAATAAATGAGGCTAAATCTCATATCTGATCTTTTAATCTTTCCCTCTTAATTTTTTTTAAAATATATATCTATAATTATATTTATAGTTTTTTCTTTAACATCATATGTGCTTGGTGTATTGTCTGGGTCTAAGTATTTGTACACAAGGCTAATAACAATAATAATACTGTTTATGCATAATAATAATTTTTCAACTTCTAACATTTACATGTAGATAATAATTATAATTTATTCTATTATGTATCAATATATATATAATTCTATTTTCCCATTTTCTACTTTCTATTTCTATTTTCTAACCCCTAATAATGCAATTGCCATATTGAGAGATAGTCTATGTCTATCCATCATCCCTTTCCTTTTTTAATATTTCAACTCTTATTGACCTCTTGAAAAGTTTTATGTGTGTAAGTTTTCTTTTAAACGTAAGTGCTCTAAGGATCTGGGGATCACAGGAAAGATAGTATGAAAAGAAATAATACATTGCATTCTGTGTTTTATTTTAGGAAACCGTAGAGAAGCCCAATGTAAGTGGAAGTTACAGTTTTCTGGAGCGAAGCATTCTTTCTGTAAGTGTAAAATTTCTTTTCATATGACTGTGCTTTAAATTCTTAAGATTCTTAAGTCTCATTTTGCTAGCATGCACACACACACACAGAAACAAAATTGTGATGAAAATGTGTTATAACAGAAAAACTATACAATTCACTCGGTTGTTTACAGATTTATCAATTCTATGTAGTGATTGTTTTTCTGAGTGCTTTGCTACTAGAAAGAAGAGAAAGTCTTGCTTTCGGGATTTGTTAATCCAAGAACATTGTTTCATTTTTCTCACATGTATATTTTTAAAGCTCCCTTTTTACAAAAATCACCCAGAGTAACATTTGTATCTGTCCAGTTGGTTTGGATTAATTTATTGACGTTTCTCTGCAATTTACTGATATAGGATTGTCTTTGTTGACCGTAGTTAATTCTCTCGGTTCAGTGCAAATAAATGAGATTTAGTTTAAATTAAATTAGATTGGATTGGATTAGATTAGATTCAGCAAGACAGTTTGGATTGCTCAAATGTATGCCATGTTCCCAGTATATTTAACTTAACTTAACTTAACTTTATTGGATTTCTAGACCGCTCCTCTCTCAAAAGAGACTCGGGGCGGTGTACAGTCATATTAAAATTGTTGAACAGTAAATATACATGTTATAAGTATACAATAAATAAATTAAACATAGGACATTTAAAGGTGGAAAACTCTTAAGCAGTACTTTCAATACTATAACCAAGATTTTGGGACTTTTTAAGGACCTTTTTCAGTGGTCAATTCCTGAATTGTTATAACTTTGATAAATGCTAATTTTTCCTTGTTCTCTCAGGGTTTAACAATGTTGCGTCCTGGTATTTGTGGAGGAAAAGCGAAAGTATTTTGTTTTGTTGGCAGCTTTCAGATGCTGTTCTTCCTCCCAGAGTTTGGGTAGATATGATGTGAATTGTTGCTGCTTGAGATGGTGATGTTGGCTTCTGTAAAGTGTGTGTGCAATTCTTACTTTGGGAAATCGTTCTGTATATGTACAAAAACAACACATTAAATTCACTAATTTCCTTGCGATCCTTAAGGCATTGCAGTGGCTCCATATCAAATTCTAGACTTAGAATGTTTTGTATCGTGTCTATATTCTACTTTAAAAAGGACAGCATGCATTAGACAATAGTGTGAAAAAAGTAAACACCCATAACAACAAAAAAGCTGGATTAAATCCCCACGAAAATAATTTTACCATAGTTTGATACTTAACAGTTCAGAAAAAGCCCAAATGAAAAGTCTGAAATGTTAAATAGTTAAGTGTCAGTTTTGGCCCTCTTAGGTTTATTCCCAGTATAACACAATATCCATAAATACTTGTGGATATGCCCACCTGCATATAAATCAATCCTTGAATTTTTAACCAAAGTACCATGGACAATGGACCCTCCTCCTCCTTCTTCTTCTTTTTCTTCTTCTTTTTCTTCTTCTTCTTCTTCTTCTTCTTCTTCTGCTTCTGCTTCTGCTTCTGCTTCTGCTTCTGCTTCTGCTTCTGCTTCTGCTTCTGCTTATTCTCCTTATTCTCCTTATTCTCCTCCTCCTCCTCCTCCTCCTCCTCCTCCTCCTCCTCCTCCTCCTCCTCCACCACCACCTCCTCCTCCTCCTCCTCCTCCTCCTCCTCCTCCTCCTCCTCCTCCTCCTCCTCCTCCTCCTCCTCCTCCTCCTCCTCCTCCTCCTCCTCCTCCTCCTGCCATATCCATCATCGGACGTTGTCAATCATATTGGCAATCCTATTTTTGTCAACAGCCACATGAAAAAGTGTTGCTGATTTTTCTCCAAACCGGTACCTTAGATTTTGAAGCCATGATGGTCTTCTTCTGCCTGGACCTCCTTTCAATCTTTCCTTGGAGGATTAAGTGAAGGATGCCATATTTTTCCGGGTGTCACATCACATGTCCAAAATATTCTTTTGCTTTTTAATGGCTTTGATAGCTTCCCTTGGCTTTCCCAGGCGGCTTATCACCTCCTCATTTCTGATTTTCTCAAACCAGCTTATACGTAAGGATTGGCTTAAAAAAGCAAATTGTGAATATTAACACATACAAACATTTCAAGGGGTGTCTTATCTGTGAGTAGAACATTTTTCATGGTCTTTTAGTCTAAATCAGTGGTTCCCAACATGGGGCCCACACCACACAGGGGGGGGGGGATTTGATTTTTTATGGGGGCAATTTGAACCTTCTTTAAATCAAGTTAATGACCTTTTAGGCTTCCTCCATGTGAGTAGAGTTCATTTTTTGAGTAAAATACAAATTATATGTCACCAGGGGGGCATCAGGATTTTAGAGATGCTTAGGTGGGACATGGCCAAAAAAGGACTGGGAATCACTGGCCTAAATTCAACTGGTCTAAATTCATCTAAATTGGCTTATTCGCAGGTAGTCCTCGACTTGCAACAGTTCATTTTGTGACCGTTCAAAATTACAACAGCACTGAAAGGTGCTTTTTCAAGAAGTAATTGGACTTTCCTGTTTTTCTCCGAAGACATTTCGCTTCTCAGAACTGAAGAAGCTTCTTCTTGGATAAGAAGCAAAACGTCTTCAAAGAAAATCCAGAAAATCCAGTTGCCTCTTGAAAAAGCACTTTGGGACAATCCATCAACAGACGGAGAATCTCAACAGCATTGAAAAAAAGTGACTTATGACCATTTGTCACACTTATGACCATTGCAGCAGCCCCATGGTCATGTGATTTATATTCAGATGCTAGATAACTGACTCACATTTATGACGGTTGCAGTGTCCTGGAGTCATGTGATCACCTTTTGCAACTTTCTGACAGGCAAAGTCAATGGAAAAACCAAATTCCCTTAACAACTGTATTACTATTTTAATAACTGCAGTGATTCAGTGAACAGATATGACAAGAAAAGTCATAAGATGGGCCAAACCTTAACAAATTTTCTCATTTAGCAACAAAAAAGTTGGGCTTAATTGTGATCATGAGGACTACATCTATGCAGCAATTGTTTATAAAAGGGCAATCTTGTTCTAATGAATACCAATTAATATATTGTTTTAAATATTCAAGCATTAGGGACATTATAAATAAAAAAAAATAGTGAGCCATGGTGGCGCAGTGGTTAAAATATGGTACTGCAGGCTAGCTCACTGCTCCCTCCAGGAGTTCGATTCTGAACAGCTAAAGGTCGACTCAGCCTTCCATCTTTCTGAGGTCGGTAAAATGAGGACCCAGATTTTTGTGGTCAATATGCTGACTCTCTAAACCGCTTAGAGAGAGCTGTAAAAGCACTGTGAAGCAGTATAAAAACCTAAGTGCTATTGCTAATACCGCAATCCTAACCATTAAAACACTACATAAAACCGTAGGAATAATAAAACGTCAAATCAGTTCATCTGCTCATTATTCCTCCACTACAAAGATAGCGGACATTCTCATGTTTGCAAACTTAAACCACGAGATGGGTTGTAAATAAATGAATAATACTAAGAGAAAAAAATCCACTTCCACATCAGTTAGTCTACCAAAGACCGATGGCACATTTCCACATTCATGCAAGGGCCATCTGTGGTGCCTACAAACGACAGGCCATATGGAAATTGTAGGATCTGCTTCCGCCTGTCTGTTTCTTTCTGGGATTCTGTTGCTTCCCGCTGACATGGGAGATTGGTGAGAATGGACAAATTTATCACTCCTGATCTTCCCAGTAATATCCTGAGCAAACGCCAGGCTTCCCCAGAGTACATTTTGGGGGGGGAAATCATCAAAGTAACCAAAACTCATTTGTAACAACAAACACAATACACAAATGTCCGTAACTCCTGCAAGCATTTTGCACTTAAAGAAAACACTTGTGGACAAGATTAGAAATTAGCAGCAGTTCCATTCAAAAGACTTCTACAAATCCCATTCTTTTTGTTCCGTGGCATGCCAGTTACTTTTTTTACTTATTTTTCCGCTCTCTCCCACCAGCAGTTCCATCTGTCCTGGAATGGTAATATGGCAGTTAGCAGGATTTGACAACAAGAAGGAAAAACAGTGAGAGATAATTTCTACCACTAAGAAGGCGGAAGGGAGAGTGAGTCCCCAGCATAGGGGAGATAGCAGTCCCTGAGCTCATTAGTATGACACCGTGAGACGCCAACAATTTATCTACAGTTATTAAATTTCAATATCTTTATAATGCTGACTGGAGGGTATGAGGTATAACGGCTGTGTTGCTAGTGTAGAAACAGAACTGTTATGTCGGCAAAGATCAGTTGTCTCCCTACACCAGGAGTGGAGAACAGTGGTCCTTTTATGACTTCTGGACTTCAACTCCCGGAATTTCTGAGCCAGCCATTCCGTTCCATGGAGTATAACAAGAAGGAAAACAAGAAAAAAAATCTGCCTCTGCCTCCCAGCAATTTGCCTCCTTAGAGCAAACATCTAACAGCCTGTTTCAGCTTCAGCACAGCCTGATTAGCACAAGCAGCTGATTGTCATTTGGATCAGCCTCCCAATGATCAGCTGTTTCAGGCTGTAGGGATTGTCATAGCCTATTGCTGCCTCCCCACACCCCATTTTCAGCCTCCATATCCCGTATTCAGACTCTGTGTACCCCATTTTCCACCTGTTCCGGGGGGGCGGTGATCAGAATGGGCAGAAAATGGGGTGAACAGAGGCTGAAAACAGGGTGTGTGGAGGCAAATTGCTGGGAGGCAGAGGCCAAAGGGTGGGGGCCAGCAGGTGGGCAGGGCTGCATTCGGTGTAGAAGACACACCCAAATTTTCACCCTCTTTTAGGGGGGGGGGGAAATGTGTCTTATACTCTGAAAAATATGGTAACTCCTTTACATTGCAAAGAATGAACCAGTGGTGAAATTCAATTTTTTTTTTACTACTATGTGGGCATGGCTTGGTGGGCGTGGCAGGGGAAGGATACTGCAAAATCTCCATTCCCACCCCACTCTGGGGCCAGCCAGAGGTGGTATTTGCCGGTTCTCCTAACTACTCAAAATTTCTGCTACCTGTCAGAACCTGCTGAATTTCACTCCTGGGATGAACCCTCTGTTGTGCACGAAGTTTTGCTCTTCTCTGCCATACAAATTTTAACCTGGTTGAGTTATACCTAGGGCTGAGGAAACAGCGGGTGATGAAGGGGTTAACCATCTGGAGAACTGAGATTGATGTCCTTGTCTTTGTGTGGAAGCCAACACTAGGGAAAACACGCAATGACCCTCAATACAATACAATACAATACAATACAATACAATACAATACAATACAATACAATAGTAGAATTGGAAGGGACCTTGGAGGTCTTCTAGTCCAACCCCCTGCTTAGGCAGGAAACCCTATACCATTTCAGACAAATAGCTATTCAACATCTTCTTAAAGACTTCCAGTGTTGGGGCATTCACAACTTCTGGAGGCAACTTCTGTTCCACTGATTAATTGTTCTCACTGTCAGGAAATTTCTCCTCAGTTCTAAGTTGCTTCTCTCCTTGATTAGTTTCCACCCATTGCTTCTTGTTCTACCCTCAGGTGCTTTGGAGAATAGTTTGACTCCCTCTTCTTTGTGGCAACCTCTGAGATATTGGAACAATGCTATCATGTCTCCCCTAGTCCTTCTTTTCATTAAACTAGACATACCCAGTTCCTGCAACCGTTCTTCATATGTTTTAGTCTCCAGTCCCCTAATCTTCTTTGTTGCTCTTCTCTGCACTCTTTCTAGAGTCTCTGCATCTTTTCTACATTGTGGTGACCAGAACTGGATGCAGTATTCCAAGGGTGTCCTTCCCAAGGCATTATAAAGTGGTATTAACACTTCACGTGATCTTGATTCTATCCCTCTGTTGATGCAGCCTAGAACTGTGTTGGCTTTTTTGGAGAAAACTCAATGTTGGAGAAAACTTGATCGGCGCCCAATTTCGGTGTGTCTAACTAGTGGCAGTGTTTCCTCCTTGTGATTGGAACCAGACGGGAACTTTGAATATCAATACTTTTCCCCCCCCCCAGGGCTACGGGCTGGTTGCTATTTAACTGAGCTGAGACTGGAATCCAGCAGGTTGCCTGGTTACAGAGAATGTAGATTAGCCGACTGCTAAGTCCACCATATGGCTAGGCATTTTATCCCGGTCACCTGTGACATGACCTACACGTGTAGTACATTAGCAATTTATAAGATAGCTTATATTTTAGGAAACACAGAGCCAGGTAACCTATCACAAAAGCTGAGCGAAAAGACGGGTTTCGTCATTATTTTCAAGGCTTGTTAAAAATGCATGAGTATGTTTCAGACAAAAAAAAAAAAAAAAGAGACTTCTATAATTAGCTCCTTGGCAGGCATCTGCAAGTAAGTTGAGATGTGAAATTTGAATGTTCATGATGGTGCTGAGAAATTTAACAAACTCAGATTGGTTTCCCCCCCACCCCCACCCCAAGATCTTAAAAGTGCTGTGTTCATTTCCTGATTTTGTGAAGTGACACCTAATTGCTTGGAGAAAAAAGCACAAGGAAAAATACAGTCGCACACACTGAACTTTATGGGCACAATTTTCAATTTGAAAATATTTTAGTGTCCATTTCAAGGACTATTCCAAGGTCATTTTGTACAAAAAGAACAATAGCTGCTTTGAATTCCCTATTATAGCAACAAACTAAACAGCACAGTTTAGTTTAAACAGTTTAAGAAAACTAAGGTCATGGCACCCTGCCCTCTCAATTCCTGGCAAATAGATGGGGAAGAAATGGAGGTAGTGATAGATTTTGTTTTCCTGGGATCTAAGATCACCACAGATGGGGACGGCAGCCAAGAAATTAAAAGACACTTGCTCCTGGGGAAGAAAGCCATAGCAAATCTAGACAGCATACTAAAAAGCAGAAACATCACCCTGCCAACAAAAATGTGTATAGCCAAGGCTATGGTTTTCCCAGTTGCAATGGATGGCTGTGAAAGTTGGACCATAAGGAAGGCTGAGCACCAAAGAATGGAGGCCTTTGAACTCTGGTGCTGGAGAAGACTCCTACGAGTCCCTTGGACTGCAAGGCCATCCAACCGGTCAGTCCTAGAGGAGATCAACCCTGGCTGCTCTTTAGAAGGCCAGATCTGAAGAGGAAACTCAAAGACTTTGGCCACCTAATGAGAAGGAAGGACTCCTTGGAGAAGAGCCTCATGCTGGGAACGATGGAGATCAAAAGAAGAAGGAGATGACAGAGAATGAGGTGGATGGATGGAGTCACCAAAGCAGTTGGCATGAGCTTAAATGGACTCCAGAGGGTGGTAGAAGACAGGAAGGCCTAGAGGAAGGTTGCCCATGGGGTTGTGATGGGTTGGACATGACTTTGCAAGTAACAACCACAACAAACAGCACCTGGATTAGGTAGCACTACCCAAATTAAGAAAGTGTCAAATCTTATTTAAATCTAGGGTTTTGAATTATTTGCAATCACATATAATGTTAAACCTGAGTTTACGAAGCATGGGTTCATTCAACAGGCTAAAACAAAGCCCGGCCATCATATTGTTATGCAGCATGATATGTCAATTTTGTCAAAAACACTCCTATTTAAGTTTGTGCATTTTGTGTGGTAAATATCTATTAGTATATGCAAATTTTGCCCACATCAAAAATTGAAGCAGCATAAAAAATTTAAAGCATATTTAAGGCATTATGTTTTTAAATGCGTTTACTAGTTCTATTCCAATAAACAGATTTCTTACTCTCTGATGCCCATGCTTTCTAGGAGAGGTGGAAAAAAGTGCATTTAACATGGTGAGTGGAGATTTGGCTACTCATTTAATGTCAGTATCTGCATTTATTTATGTTTTCTACCCAGTGAGGTTTTTGTGTAAGGAATACAAATCAGGGCTGAATGTTCCATAGATTTAGAGAGCAGGGTGGAAGGGAAGGGACAGTCCTTTTTAACAGTATCCCCATCTCCTCACTCTGCGTGGACATTTCTACATCTCCCTCCTATGAATAAGGTATTGACAAGGATGACTGGCAGGTAGGACCCTTTAGGTTTTCTCCTCCCCACTTGGAGCTCTCTCTAAAATAGAGGAAAATTGATCATTTCAGATTTCACGTTGAACCACTTTGTGTCTTCAGCACTTTTCATAAAAAGAAAAGAAAATCATGGTGTTCTGATCTAGGCTTCCCCAACAGCACGAAGCCAAGTCCTCATCCCTATAAACCCCCTTTATTTAATTTACAGTGATTTCCTCTCCAGCAAAGTCCTTCTTCTCCCATGGTCTTTCGAGATAGTTCACAATTACTGACCTTTATCAGACTTGGAGAGTGGCTAGGGTGATATCTTTCAGACGCTGCAATACTTGGCAAGAATGCAAGTATGAACTAATTGTCTCCTGCAAACTCCACTCCCCTTTTGCTCCTCTTTTATTTCCTCTGGGAGGGGCCATTCACCGTCCACCTGTGGCCTTACTCCCAAGTCGACCCCTGTTCCTTAGCTGTTCCCTTCTTCTGCCAACTCTGTGCATGCGCACACTGGGAACAGGCTCCAGCTGTTCATCTGCCTCACTGATGTCTGACTCTGAAGGCAACTGATAACTGTCAGAGGGCCCTGGCCCCCTCTCTGCCTCCGACACAGAACCCTCATCAGAGCCTTCCCCAGACTCCAGAACTGGCCCAAATCCTTACCCAACCTCCTCACTGTCCGAATCTGCTGCCAGCTCTGCTGGCTGCTGGTGGGCCACAACACGTGGTGTTTATTATTACCATTCATTATCAAACTTGTATGCTGTCCGTCTTGTTGAAGGTGTCTCTGGCCATCTTACAGACATTGGAGAGAATACAATATAAAACATTAAAAGAATAAATAAGGATCTCAAATTTTAAAGTGCAATCAAAATAAAACTAAGCCGGATGGGGAGAGGGAGGGAGCAAGATGTGCAAAAGGAGGAGGTGCCATACTTCCATTGGGGCCCCCTCCAAAATCCCTTAGTTTCATAGCAAAAGCCAATGCTACAGTGGTAGATCACTTTTCTCTGATGTCTTTTGACCCACAGTTTTCCTTCTTCCTCGATATCTATCTCTTTGGGTATCACTGGCATACAGGAGGTCTGCTATATAGGGTGCCGGATTGGAAAGTGCGAAAGCTGAGGTCACCCAACCTATTCAGAAATTTGATTCTAGATTTCAAAATACGTGTCCAGGATATTCTCTGCAAGTTCCTGGATTCTGTACCTTCTCCATCTTTCAAAGTGCATTGCCTCTTCTAGTAAAGTAGAATAAAATATGGATTAAAATATAAGAATGAAGACGTGGCATAAAGGGGACAGTTAGAAGCTTGCTTAAAGGGACAGGGAAATGTCATTAGCCTTCAACCACAACAGCAAATGTCCCTGTGTCAAAAGTCCAAAACCACAAGGTTCAATTAAAGTTCCTTAATGGCACCTAGTCCATACCTGTAACAAAAGGAGAAGTAAGACCCCCATCTCCTTATAAGGCTTTTTCCTCAAGGTAACCAATAAGAAATGAGTTAAGTGTTTCCGTGTTACACTGTCTTTGAGAATGTATAAGAATGCGTGCATCAATAATAAAGATTGTTCAGAACTTGCAATGTTGGCCATGGGCTAGCGCTTCTGAACCTGGCTGCCAAATAAACTTTTCCTGTATCCTGAGAAGTCTAAGCCTGTCATTTTCTGCAACACTAGAGGAAACCAAATGATGGCAAACTTTATCAGGTCAAAGTGTCTTCAAGGCCATTGCCAGAAATTTCTTCCTTATCCTAGGCTTCATCCTGCTTCTTAAGTGGTGCAGTGGCCTAGAGGGAGAGCTCTCACCTCACAATCAGGAGGCTATGAGTTTGATCCTAGGTAGAGGCAGGTATTTCTCTCTCTGGGCACAATGAGAATATATCTGCTGAACAAAATCCTGCATTGGTAACAGGAAGGGCATCCAGGCAGTAAACACTCTGCTAGCTGCATTTAGTTTCCCAGACTCTAACCCACAAGGGATTATGGAGTCATTAAAAGATGATGATGATCCCGCCTCTTAATTCCTTCTTGTTTTCCTCCTTGCAGAGCTTCCGCAAAGAGTATGAAGCAGATTCCTGGCCCCGACAAAACCCTTTTTATTAAATGAATGTGAATTCCTTTCACTCACATTCATCAAAGGCCTAATAAACAGTCTTTCAAAGGTGAAGTTATGACCCCAGACTTTATCTCGCTTGGAAAGCTGCCATGAAAATATTTTCCAACTGAGGTGCTGTGCAAGGAAAGACTTGGCCCAAAGTCTCTGAGATTCATGGACAGATCTGAAATGAACTAACGAACAAACACTTTGTTTCCTGCAAAAACCAACTCCCCTTTCACTCCTCTTTTATTTCCTATGAGAGGGGCTATTCACCATCCACCTGTCTTTTCACTCCCAAGTCAACCCTGATTTCTTAGCTTTTCTTTTCTTCTGGCAGCTCTGCGCATGCGCACACTGGGAATAGGCTCCAGCTGTTCCTCTGCCTCACTGCTGTCTAGCTCCAGGCACTTCTGCCTCTGCTGTCTAGCTCTCCCCACCTCTGCCTCTGACACAGAGCCCTTATCAGAGCCTTCCCCAGCCTCCAGGACTGGCCCATATTCCTCTCCAACCTCCTCACTGTCCGAATCTGCTGCGAGCTCTGCTGGCTGCTGGCGGGCCACAAGGCATTAGATGGAGATTTGTGAGTCTTCCAATACTTTCTCCAAGCACACTTGTATCTTATTTGGGGTCTTTGTATGAATGCAGCTGTCTAATGTGCTAATAAAAAAGATGTCCGTGACAATGACCTACCTGAATCATTACACACTAATCATATAAAGCAATTGCAAGCAGATTGATTAAATGCCACCGCTTTCCCTGGAGTACAGGCAGGGCCAAAATCTTCTCTCAGCCACCCCTGAACAGATGGCATTCTGCCGTGTTTTCACAGCACACCCAAGGAGCATGTGGCAAGGTGCTGGTGGAGGAAGGCAGTTTTTGAAACCGGCAAAGCATCGACGGATTGTGCTAAGGGTATGTCACCTTCCTTTGAGAGATAATTCCCTTTTTAATTTGAACGGTGAATCAAAAGGACTGCTTTTCCCTCTCCCTCCGCCTGCTGTTAATTTCTCCCTCCTCCTTAATTCTGCCCGCTAGAAAGTTTGCTATTTTTGCTTCACCAAGGTTCTAAGAAGATCAGAGCTTTCCTCTAGCACACATCAGAAGAACAAGAAAAGTCGGTCTGGTAGAAGAAAGATTTGATTTTTCAGCACCTTGCAAGGGTCACCCCGTGTGGCTAAAAGAACGGGTGGAAAAATTATAGCAAAATGAGTTGATTTTGTGCAGTGGGAAAAGGGTGGCTTTGACATTCTCCTCAAACCATCTTCTGATCAGGAATAAATGAGTGTGAGCTATTGATTTCCAATCCATATGTTCCTTTACTCCTGTATGAGCTTTTTCCTTCTGCACCAGATTAAATATATTTGCTTGTCCGTTGTGCCTAGCTTTGTGCTCATATTAAAGGGGAAAGTGGGGAGAGAGACAGATGATGGTTTGGCCCCTCCTCTAAAATAAAGCTTTTATTTAGAATAATAGAATAACAGAGTTGGAAGGTCTTCTAGTCCAACCCCCTGCTTAGACAGGAAACTCTACACCACTTCTGACAAATGGTTATCCAATGTCTTCTTTAAAAACTTCCAGTGTTGGAGCATTTACAACTTCTGGAGGCAAGTTGTTCCACTGATTAATTGTTCTGTCAGGAAATTCTGCTTTAGTGCTAAGTTGCTTCTCTCCTTGATTAGTTTCCACCCATTGCTTCTTCTCTTGCCCTCGGGTGCTTTGGGAAATAGCTTGACTCCCTCTTCTTTGTGCCAACCCCTGAGATATTGGAAGACTGCTGTCATGTCTCCCCTGGTCCTTCTTTTCATTCAACTAGACATGCCCAGTTCCTGCAACCGTCCTTCATATGTTTTAGCCTCCAGTCCCCTTATCATCTTTGTTGTGCTTCTCTGCATTATTTCTAGAGTTTCTCCCTATTCCCATTTGAGCAGTTTCATCACACAACTTCTATTTTATGTTTTTATTATTATTGTTACCTTTTAATCTCTTGGAAGCTTCATGGCATCTCATTTTTTAAATTCTTCTTTGCAGCTTGGAGAACATTCACCATTGTTTTAAAAGTTGTGGCTTCCGCGATATAAACAACACATTTAAATAGTGAGAACTTACCCCTACATAAATTTGGAATTGTAGAAAGTACCTATTTAAAAACAAATAACAACATCCTTGGCTTTCAGGGTAATTTCTGAATAGACTTTTATGAGTCTGATTGCATAACACCTGGCACTTTTAAGTTCTGTTGGAATTGTTTATAAGTAAACAGTTTAACTTCTTTTACCCAGAAGAGTAAAAGTGAAATGCTGTTCAAAATTCCACATTAATTAACTGGCATCTGCTCAGCTAGAAGTAGGGTTTGGGGGTATTAAAATATTAAAAAGAAAACTATTGAAGTGCTGCTTTTAAGAAAATTGAGCCATTTGAGTCTGTGAAATGCTAACAGGAGTTGAAGACATTTGGTTTAATGTTTGATGTTGTTCTTTTACTTTTAATCAACAACTGCAGTTCTTAAACCATTAAGACCACGCCTATTTAATTTAGGAAGCTATTCTTGGTTTTGAAGCAGACATATTATTTTATAAGGAAATTAATTAAAAAGTAATATTTTTATATAGAGTTATAATTAACCATAGCTTTCTTTGATAAATTGTAAGATATCCCACACTTGAGTATGTTCAAGAATTCCTGTAATGGAGAGATTAGAATGAAATGAAAAAATATTTTTAATTAATTTAATGAATATAGCTCATTTAAGTGCTATAATTTGCACGTAGATCACTTGTGTAGCATGCAAAATGTCCTAGGTAAAATTTTCAGCAGCAGCATTTTTCCAGAGGGAGGGTTGGGATTAAGAAGGCTGCTAATCAAAAACATTAAAAAAGAGTAACGGTTGTCTCAAACCATTAGTAAATTGCATGGAATTATTATTTCATGCAGCAATGTAATCTAGCTTCCTATACAGGTAATCCTCAATTTACCAACAGCCTTTCTGTTGTTAAGTGAAACATTTATTCTCTTAAATTTGCCCCATTCTACAATCTTTCTTGCCACAGTTGTTGAGAGAATCACTGCAGTTATTGAGTTAGTAACCCTGTTGTTAAGGGAATCTGGTTTCCCTATTGACTTTGCTTGTCAGAAGGTCTCCAAATGAGATCACCTGACTCCGGGACACTACAACCGTCATAAATATAAGTCAGTTGCTAATGATCATGTGCCTGTACGGATGCTGCCACTGATGTAAGTGTAAGGATACCGCTGGCGGGCCTCCCATGAGACTGGCCAATTCAGAGAATACACACACAGGAGTTTTCTCGGGATGGGAGCGCCCAGATCTGATTCTGAACGTCCCTTTTATTGGTTATAAAAAATGGGTGGATACAAAAGACAAACAAGGGAACAGTGTAGGGAAAGATATGGCAAAACTTTACACGTGAATGTTTCATTTGTTACACGGTCTGAGATATCGCGGCCAGGGATGAAATGTTTCTTTTGAAAACTCCCTTTATCTCGGCCAGGGATGGAATGCTGCCTTTGAAAATTCCCTTCGTCCTTGGACGTGTTTCAGCTGAGATGTCAGCCTACACGTACAAGAGACGGCACTAGTTTGATCAAAGATTCCAACACGTAAGTGTGAAAAATGGCCAAAACTCATTTTCAGTGCAGTTCATATGACCGGTACGCCCCAGTATGGGTGTACTGGTGCCTGCTGGGAGCACCAGGTACCGTTCCCATATGGTGCTCCGGAGGGCCCACCTGCCCGCCCGCACTCCTTACCTGTATTTGAGCACATCGGTGCTTTCGCGAATGCGCATGGAGTGTACAGCCCCTGCACGATGCTCTACCAAGCAGCTGGAGCATTGCGGAGCCCTCACGGAGCATCACAGGCAGTAAGTATGCATACGTGCGCTACGCATGCGCATGTTGTGGACGCAGGGCGCCTTTGCACCGTACCGGTTGCAACAGGATCTAGAACCCACCACTGGTGCAGTTGTAACTTTGAATGGTCACGAAACAAACTGTTGTAAACCAAGGACTATCTGTATTTTTAAATCAAAGCAATAGGCCAGCTAAGAAACCCTTAGATCAATGTTGAGCCTCCCCATTGACAATTGTGTTATGCTGTTTATCCATTGTTTATGTTCAACTGTAGCAGTGAAATTATACATGTGCATTAGAACACCAATGGAAGCAATCGCTGGATTATCAAAACGATTGCCGCAAACTGGTGGATTGTATCCTCCAGAGCAGGGCCCAGAAACCTGTGGCTCTGGAGCCACATGTGGCTCTTTCGTTCCTCTGCTGCGGCTCCCTGTCACTCAAAATATATATATATATATTTGTTTGTCTTATGTGTATTTTTTATCCGTTTTGATTGTACGCCGCCCCGAGTCCTTCGGGAGAGGGTTGCGGCTAATCAAATAAAATTATTATTGATTATTGAAAATATGCCAGCATGCGATTTATTGAGCTTTTTGACCCCTAGTAGGCCAACCATGGATACATCCAAGAAAAGAAAAGTTTCAGAAGAAAAGAAGAACATTTAATTCAACTACATATGCTAGTTTTGTGGCCGCTCAAGAAATAGTCAGGCATGATAAAGGTTTTGTGGCGCCCGATGTTTTATTTTCTATGGGAAACAGGCCCAAATGACTCTTTGAGTGTTTAAGGTTGCCGACCCCCTGCTCCAGACGACTTATTATCCTTGTTGCTCTTCTCTGCACTCTTTCTGGCATCCTACCCTGATGAAATTAATTGCTATTTGTTTTCAGAGGCTCTGATGATTTTCTTTTTCATTATTATTGGTTGTAGTATGAAACATACAAGCATTTTTCGAAGTAAAAACGAGAGCTCTCTGATTTATTCAGTTTGGTATTTCTTTTTTTTTTAAATGTAGATTTCATTCTGTTTTCTTAAGTTGTGGTATGATGCCCTGAATAAGTTTTGTTCTACACGCTCATGAAAAACACTTCAGATTGTGTCAAAAGTACTAATTTTGCCTCATTATATAACATTGGACACCATAATGATATTGCAAGCCTTGCCCTAGAAAAGCAAATAATCAAAGATATACCATGAGGGAAAAGAAGCTTATCTTGAATATGTTAGCAGCCTTTCAAACGTTACCTGTGAAATCTCTTCAATGCATAAAACTATGCAGAAAGGACAGCTTCTGAAAGCAATGTAGGGAGAACAAAAAGATTTAGACAACCTTGGACAGAGCTACATTGAAAGAAAATGTGGCTATCAAAGAAATGTTCTAACAGTATTATTAGATATTAGGTAAAGGTAAAGGTTCTCCCTGCACATATGCGGTAGTCATTCCTGACTCTAGGGGACGGTGCTCATCTCTGTTTCAAAGCTGAAGAGCCAGCGCTGTCCGAAGACGTCTCCATGGTTATGTTGCCGGCGTGACTAAATGCCGAAGGCGCACGGAACACTGTTCCCTTCCCACCAAATGTGGCTCCTATTTTTCTGCTTGCATTTTTTGCGTGCTTTCGAACTGCTAGGTTGGCAGAAGCTGGGACAAGTAACGGGAGCTCACTCCAATATGCGGCACTAGGGATTCAAACCGCTGAACTGCTGACCTTTCTGATCGACAAGCTAAGACAAGCGTCTGAGCCACCGCATCCCAGGAAAATAGCAAATTTGATCAATTTTAGTAGGCAGTTAATATGGTTGCCCCCCATGTGAGTTATTGGGAAATGCAGCTCTTCTCCATGCAATCTAATGGGGGAAAATTCTTAGCTTCTAACATGATCATTCTAGTATAGGATTGTGGCATTTCTCCAAAGAAGGAAATATAATTGTGTGTATGTGTAGAGTTACGGTAAATACTCAATAGTCTGTTCAGCTGTGCTTATTTGTACGTGTTCTGAACATTTTGAGAGAAAGGCTGTTAAAGCAGCAACAAACAAACTCCCTTAGTTTGTCTCCTCTCCTGAAGTTGCAGCCATTTCCCCCAAGTTGTGAAGTTTAATAACTATGGAACATCGCTAGTTTAAAAAGTCCTGTGCAGCGACCAAGATTCTCTCCGTGTCTCCAGACTTCAGAAACAAGAGTGAAATGCTTCTAAGCATAAAGCCATTTGTTATATGTGCATCAGCCGAGCTCCTTTTCAGTCTGCCAAAAGCAGAAATCATTCCGAGACAGGCAGATAACCCAGGCAACCAACCATACTTATAAACTTTCCTAGGCTGCCCTTTTAAGAGGAAGGTATTCTCTCTCGCCGGAATCTTCCTTCCATTGTTTAGGTGCTCATTAGAACATGTCAGTCATTCCAAAAACCGGTTAAATGGCAAATACAGGAAGGTTTGCTCTATGTAGCTGTCCGGATGGATTTACCATTGAAAAGTGAACTTTAATAATGTTCTTGGAATTTAATTTCTTCCTTTGCTACGTTGTAGGGGAGGATAATTGATATGTGATATAATCTAGTGGCATAAAGAACATCCCGTTTTGGGTAGCAAAGGAATTTCTTGTGAGGATAATGAGAATTTCTACAATTCGTAGTCCAGATATCATCTGTTGGTGGCTCAAGGCTAAGTCCACCCTTCCTCCGACAGCTCTTCTAAAGGGTAATCATTTATCTCAATATTTCCTGTTTTGTTTAGGAGGAAAAGACATTTTTTAATACAATGAAATTGCAGTATGATTATTGTTTGAGAATTTATTCTGGTCTCCTAAGCAGTAATAATGTTTCTCATGTAGTAATAACTAAGTGCGCAATAGAGCTGAAGAAGCTTATTGGATAAGAAGCAAAATATCTTCAAAGAAAAATAAGAAAGTCCAGATGCCTCTTGAAAAAAGCACCTTTGGGACAACCATGACCTGGATGATTGAGAATCTCCACAGACATTATGTGTATTACAGTGCCATCAATTAAGGCATTCCCTTAGACGGGTACAATTCAGTGGTGGGAGTCAAAAAAAATACTATCAGTTCTGTGGGCGTGGCTTGATGGGCATGGCATGGCTTGGTAGGCATGGCAGGGGAAGGATACTACAAAATCCCCATTCTCTCCCAATCAGCTGGGACTCGGGAGGCAGAGAATAGATGGGGGCAAGGCCAGTCAGAGGTAGTATTTATCGGTTCTCCGAACTACTCAAAATTTCCACTACCGATTCTCCAGAACTCATCAGAACCTGCTGAATACCATCTCTGGTGCAATTCGTTAAAAAGTAAACAGCCCATTAAGCTAAAGATAATGCAAAAATGTAAAGACATAAAAGGAGATGTTGGGAAAATGTTGTGAAGTAAGGTTATTCTAGGTAACATGCATATGGAAGTTTGTTGATAAGTGAAGAAACTCAGAGAAGAAGTAGAAACTTCCATGTCAACATCTAAGAACTAACCTTGTTATGATATTCATCTTTCTTCAACCATATATTAATATCTGGATTAGAGTTCATAGTCAAAGTAGATGCAGAACTACGGGGGGGATGTGGAAAGTCTCAGGCTTTTTGTAGATATGTAAATACCACTGTGCTGGTTTTGCAAAGTGACTACTCTGAGTTTTTGTCTCTATAAAACTTTTAAATTACATATCTGTTTCATCAAGGGAGTAAAAATAGCATAGTTGGTTGCTGAAATGATCTGCAAGCAATCCTGGGGAAATGAATTCCAATTAATACAAACAACTTCACAATAATGTGCTTCAGGCATACTCTTCTATGAATTATTTTAACCATCTAAAACAAAACAGCTTTAACCTACAAAATCAAAGTGTACTGAATGAATCTCGGTGTCTGTCTGTCTGTCTGTCTGTCTGTCTGTCTCTGTCTGTCTGTCTGTCTGTCTGTCTGTCTCTCTCTCTCTCTGTGTGTGTGTGTGTGTGTGTGTTTTCGTAGATTTTCACAGGTGTATGCATATATACACATATATACATATGTATATGTACATATGTACATATATACATACGTACATATATACGTGTACACACACACACACACACACACATGTATTTGTGTTACAACCCCTGGTATGCCCAAATATGGGAGGGAGCTCACTACTCCCTCTTTCTGTCATTCGGCTCATCACAGAAAACCATCCAGGCAGAAACCCATATTTTTATTTTTAATGTTGCCTTTTTATATTTGTGTTGTATTTGTGCTGATAAATAAATAAAGGGAGACTAGTATGGATCCATTTCAAGCTATTTAGCTCTCATCAGCTAGCCATATCCTTACTGGGATTTGAACCTGGGCTGTGTTACATATTAGGCAGATTCATTTATCAGCACAAATACAACTCCCGCCCCTCCAAGGTTGTAGAGGGAAGGCAGCTCCGATCACGCTTTAAACCCAAAACACCAGCCTGAAGATGGCGAGTGAGACCTCGCTGAAATGTTGCCAAGACAATCTCAATCTTACATGGGAAAAGACCCAAATACAATAAGACCAGCATATACATACGTACGTACGTACGTACGTACGTACGTACATACATACATACATACATACATACATACATATATACATATTACAAGAGCCCTGAGGGACATTCAATAAGATGCTCTAAGTTAATTGCAAAATGAGAATTGGGGAGATGAGAGTTTATGTCTCTAGTCTGGTCCTTTGCTGCATGTATAAAAGTAGACAGTAAATAACCCATGCATTGGATAATCTTAGCTGAAAAACTGTGGCTAATTACATCTTCATGCTGTGGTTCTAGGAATAAAACTAAAGTAACTGTTACCAGGTTACCCTAAACTCCTTGAATCAAAGTTGAAGAAATCTAAAGGAAACAATGGATCCCCTATTAGTATAATAATAGACCACCATATTGGAGGATATACAAATCAATTGTCAGGGTTCCAAATAGCATCCAAAATTAAATCAGAGTCCAAGGCAAAGTGTTGCTCAAAAGTTCCAATTTATTAAGAGAGCCATGTTGGCACATCTGGGAAAACCCGAATCTGAAAGCTTCCCGGTTTTCCCCACCCAGTTGAAAGTTCAAGATCTTGCCCCCACACCCACAAGTCCATCCCATGGTCCAATCTCCCACTGCCACGCTGGCAGTTCCACCCATCCATTTCCGTTCAGGTGCAGAGGTGCAAAGACATAGGATGACCCTGGCTTTCTAGAAAGAATTTTGTTATGGCTACATATCATCTAACTCCGTACAATCCCCCCTCCCATTTTCCCACAATCGAAAATGCATAGCAAACTAATAGAAAGTGTGGCAGGCCAAAGACCCAGAAGAAAAGATGGCTGCAGGCCTGACATCCATGTAATTACATTATCATCTAGGAGTGGTTTACGGATAGAGCTAACTTCTGCATGAATTTGCTTTTAACGTATGAACATTAGTCCAGGCATCATAAAACACAGAATAGTAGCATTGCAAGGGGTTTTGGAAGTCTTCTAGTCCAACCCCCCTACTCAAGCAGTATACCATTCTGGGCAAATGGCTATCCACTCTCTTCTTCAAAAGCTCCAGTGATGTAGCACGCACAATTTACGAAAGCAAGATGTTCCACTGATGAATTGTTCTCACTATCAGGAAGTTTCTCCTTAGTTCTTGGTTGGGTCTGTCTTTAACCTGTTTCCACTCATTGCTTCTTGTCCTGCCCACAGGTGCTTTGGACAATAGGTCAACCCTTCTTTCTCTGTTACAGCCACCCAAGTATTGGAAGACTGCTATTGGATCACACCTAGTCCTTCTGTTTCTTAGACCAGACATATCTAGTTCCTTCAATCTCCTGCTTAAGTCGGGGGGTGGACTACAAGGTCTCTTCCAACCTTACTATATGTTCCAGTATTCAAGAGTCCTGCCAAATTTAATTCAGTTTCAAATTCAGAAGCCCAAATCCATCCGACTGTCCATCTTTCTGCTATTAGTCCAAATATTAAAGATTTCTTCCCTTGGAATACACTGTATTTGTGTGTTTTAAGGGAAACCACAGACTATCACTTTTCTTTCACGAAGAATTGCGTTTCATATAATCTCAACCCTGACAGGTAACTGGGGTGAGCAAACATATGCCAAGGACTTTTTTGTGGAGAAATGAACAGCTGTTCTTTTCCACAGCTCTACAGATGAGATGGAGCAATCTTCCTCGTCTAAATATAGATCGTGTTTTGTGTATCGTTGTGTAGGATAAAAAGGGGGGTTGCTTGAAAATCAGAATGTATACAGCAGATGTAGATGAATGCGCTTTCCAGGGTTCGAATGTGCTTTCCAGCACTGTCTGAAGATGTCTCCATGGTCATGTGGCCGGCATGACTCAACGCCAAAGGCGGACAGGATGCTGTTACCTTCCCACCAAAAATGGTTCCTGTTTTTCTACTTGCATTTTCCCATGCTTTTGAATTGCTAGGTTGGCAGAAGCTGGGACAAGTAATGGGAGCTCACTCCGTTACGGCACTAGGGATTTGAACTGCCGAACTGCAGACCTTTCTGATCGACAAGCTCAGCGTCTTAGCCACTGAGCCTCCGCTCACCGAGCCACTGTGTTTTCTAAACTGTGCGCGCTCAGCAAACTGGTTGTTAAATCAGTAGGATCCCATCTCTGTTCTTAAGGACAAATGGTGGGACTCCATAAAGCTTCTATCCTTATCGGCAAGCACTTCAAAAAGATTAAATATCAAGAGGCAGTAAGCAGCATTCGAAAACAAATATTGATGCTAAAAAGTTACTGCCAGCAATTAGAATAAGAGGGTGGAAGTGTGAGAACACAACGATTAACGAGGGTAAGACAAAAACGAGCATCAGTCAGACATGATCGGGCACATAAAATCAATTATTAGCCCATTTTATTACAGTATCATCTTCTTTTCTGTATAATCTCATTTACTCAGGGATTGCAGTAAAATTTATTCAGGCAGTAGGTACTTTCCGCACTTTGGTTTGCTGTGATGTACTTGGAGGCACAGGAAGTATTATAGGCATTGTGATCAAGTCATTGAGACCCATACTTCCTTCTCCTACCCCCTTTCCTTCTCTTAATCAAAAGAACTGCAGTGTCTCCTCTGGGAACTACTGTCAAGAATGATAATGCACGGATATTAATTGGGGCTTAGGGGGTGTATAAAGGGATGCGGTGGCTCAGTGGCTAAGATGCTGGGCTTGTCGATCATAATGGTCAGCAGTTCAGCAGTTCGAATCCCTAGGGCCGCCTAACGGAGTGAGTTCCAATTACTTGTCCCAGCTTCTGTCAACCTAGCAGTTTGAAAGCATGTAAAAAATGCAAGTAGAAAATAGGAAGAACCTTTGGTGGGAAGGTAACAGCGTTCCGTGCACCTTCGGTGTTTAGTTATGCTGACCACATGACCACGGAGATGTCTTCGGGCAGTGCTGGCTCTTCGGCTTTGAAACGGAGATGAGCACTGCCTCCTAGAGTTGGGAACAACTAGCACAGATGTGCAGGGAACCTTTACCTTACACAAACACACACATTTTCCCCAACACACATACACATATACATACAGAGATAGAGAAATACTGTTGCTTTTATTATGTATTTTATCTTTTGTAAATATATGTTTGTATCTGGCCTTAGGTGTAATATATTTGATTTGATTTAATCAAATATTAGACGAACAAAATGTAGAAGGATTGGAGGTAGTTGAAAAGAACATTGACAACATTTTGACAACATTGAGTTCCTCTTCGGTACATTTAGGTGAATAAAAACATCGCTGATAAATGTTTGCTCAGTTTTGAAATGATGGAGCAAAAGGAAACTCATTAACTTCCACAGTAACTGATTCCACTATTGAATAGCTCTTACTGTTAGGGAATGTTTCCTAACATTCTACTGGTTTCATTAACTGGACTTCGTTCTCTGCACAGATGTAGTTTTAGCCAATTTACCACTCTGATGCCCCAAAGTTGTTGTTCCTAATAGGTATTGGCTTAAAAATTTCAGCGCTGAAACCTTGACTCTCTCTCCCTCTGTATTTTTTTTTATTACAATTATCAAAGTATAAAATGCAAGTGAAAATATAGTGGGAAAGTAAGCAAGGCGAAAAGGGGAGGAGAGAAATGTAGGGCAAGGAGGAAAATATTAATTTCTGACTCTTTTCAGTGCAGTAGAATAAAAACAATAATATTAGCGTCTCAGCTTTTTGCTTTTGCAGACTTAATAGGCATTAGCCATATCTGTAATAACAAACTTATATAATCAGCAAATCCCAGTTTGATTTTTTAAATCTATTTTAAGAACAAAATCTAGAGGTAGAAATGAAGTTGGATGTGTTCTTTTTTCTTTTCAATAAAGCAGTTAATTTGGCCGTTTCTGTTAGTTCCATCAATTTTTTCCGGCCATTTTTCCATTGTTGGAATTAATGTCTCTTTGCAGTTTTTGTGCACAGCACCTTCTCGCTCCTCTCAACTTTCATTCACAAGAAAGTTTCCGATTTTCTTTTTCCAAAGACAAAAACACTGATTCTCCAACTTCAGGCCAGGTTTTTGATATTGCCGCTGACCAATAGTTATAAATATAGCAGGATTTAAGCTTCTATTAGTATTTAATTTATGCTCAGAAATGTTCTCAGTGTACTATAGGCAACCTCATTCACTAAATGTCAGCCCTCTATTTAAACATGTACCGAAAATCTGCAGAACAAAAATGGAAATTACTGTATGTCTAGCTTGGTGATCTCAATAGAACCTTGTTCAAAGAACAGCATGTCTCAGCCTTCACCCATCCTTGTATAGCCATCCCTGCCTTGTCAAAACAGAAGCTAAAATTGGACTTGCATAACATGCACATATGGTAATGCTTGAAAATAAGGCACAAACCTGGAAATTATGAATAATTAATCCATATATGCAATGTTTCACCTTAGCAAGGAAGAGTTGCATTCAGGAGAAGTACAGCTGCCTTCAAGAAGGGCTTTTCATAACAGAGTCACAGGGCTGGAAGGGACCTTGGAGGTCTTCTAGTCCAACCCTTACACAAGCAGGAAACCTTATATCATTCTGGGCAAATGGCTGTCCAATCTCTTCTTTAAAACCTCCAGTGAAGAAGTACCCACAACTTCTTGGAGGCAAGCTGTTCTACTGATTGCTTTCACAGTCAGGAACAACATTGGATGCTTGCTACTTGGGTGCAATTCAGTTAATTATGGAGTAATTTCAATCAGATTTTGCAGGCACCACTTTAATATGATGGTTATGCAAATGTATGCCCCAACTACCGATGCAGAGGAAGAACAATTTGACTAGTTTTATAGGCAAATTCCATTTGAAATTGACAAAACATGAAAAAAAACATAAAAGAGAAGATTTGCTGCTTGTGGTTGGTGAAGGGAAAGCCAGCCTTGAAAAACAGTGAAGAATAAAATGTATACAATACAATACAATACAATACAATACAATACAATACAATACAATACAATACAATACAATACAATACAATACAATACAATACAATAGAAGAGTTGGAAGGGACCTTGGAGGTCTTCTAGTCCAACCCCCTGCCTAGGCAGGAAACCCTATACATGGTTGAACTGAACAGCCTAGGAAATGGAAATGAACAGGAGAACAGTTTATCAATTTCTGTCAATTTTATCTCTGTAAACCATCATCGAATGCGGGTTGGACAACCATATACATTTTCCTAAATAAATAAAGTCCATTATGTATTTTTTCCCTAACTCATTCTTCAAAAAAAAAACAAAAAAACATCAGTGACACCTAAGATAGAATATTCAGAACGTTGAGTTGCCTATATCAGTGTTTTTCAACTTTGGCAATTTTAAAATGTGCAGAGTTCATCTCCCAGAATTGCCCAGCCAGCATAGCTGAGTTTTGCACATCTTAAACTCAGCTATGCTCTCTGCACATCTGAAATTTATCAAGGTTGAAAAACACTGCACTATGTAGAACAGTGTTTCTCAAACTTGGCGACTTTAAGTCCTGTGGACTTCAACTCCCAGAATTCCCCAGCCAGCTATGCTGGCTGGGGAATTCTGGGAGTTGAAGTCCACAGGACTTAAAGTCGCCAAGTTTGAGAAACACTGATGTAGAAGATAGTTCCAACAACAGAGATGTGGTCAGATAATTTTACAAACTGCTCATGTGCAAGTCGTAAGGCACTTTAAAGTAGAAGACCTTTTCCTACAACAATCCAAATTGTACAAGGCGTTCTTTGTGTTAAACTTCTGGAACCTTCTGAACTTTGGTGTTGGAAAAGACTCTTGAAAGCACCATAGATAGCCAAGGAAACGAAGAAATGGATCATTGAACTAATCAATCTAGGGTTGTTCCTTGAGGCACACATACTGACTAGATACTCCTTAATGCTTTTTGGAAGGAAAGATAAGAAATAGACACTTAACTTTATTGGATTTCTAGACCACCCCTCTCTCAAAAGAGACTCGGGGCGGTGTACAGTCATATTAAAATAATTGAACAATAAAATATACATAGTATAAATACGAAATAAATAAATTAAATATAGGACTGGAGGAGGTAGTAATAGTTCACTGTAAAATTTAGTTAAGTTAGATTAAAAAATGTTAAAAATTTTTAGAAACATTAACCTTAAAAACTATCCCACATAAAATATCCGCCAGGAGGTAAGAGTAAAACTATAAGTGGGCCAGGCCGGCTAATCGGAACAGGTGAGTCTTAAGTTTTTGTCGGAAGGAGTGGAAGTCGGTAGTAGTTCTAATATCGGGGGGGAGGTCATTCCAGAGGGTTGGGCCCATCACAGAGAAGGCTCTACTCCTAGGCGCCGCCCGTTGGCATTGCTTAGTGGACGGCACCCGGAGGAGTCCCTCCCTGTGAGAGCGAATTGGTCGCAGGGATGTATGAGGTAAGATGCGATCCCGCAGGTAGCTAGGTCCTGTGCCATGGAGCGCTTTGAAGATGGTAATCAGCACCTTGAAACGCACCCGAAAAACCACAGGCAGCCAGTGCAGCTCGCGCAGGAGAGGTGTTATGTGGGAGTACCTAGTACTCCCCATGATGGCCCACGCGGCAGACAGACTGCATAGTGG
The DNA here is from genome assembly GCF_964273705.1 of Natrix helvetica. Lineage (NCBI taxonomy): Eukaryota > Metazoa > Chordata > Lepidosauria > Squamata > Natricidae > Natrix > Natrix helvetica. The sequence goes on from NC_138557.1 coordinate 12,093,707, forward strand.
AGGGACTTGATTAAATAAATACCTAAAAGGTCCGGTTAAATCTAGACCATCCAGAAGAAGAACTATTAAATCGATTAAAGAAAGACTTAAAAGGTCAGGTTGAATCTAGATCAAGAAGATCTGTCTGATCACAAAGAGTCAATACTGGCTTGAAAGGATCTAATAAGTCATAAATCAACCAGACATAAAATGTAAACAAGAAAATGAAGCACATACTCTTTAATAAGTCTTAAGTCCAATATACATGCACACATACACAAATATTTAAGAAATTACATACTGTATATGCTACATTGCTTCAGCCCTGGGAATGAAATTTGGGAGACAGATGGATGGAACTGTAGTGGCATGTTGGCTCTTACTTCTCAGTAGATTCTCAAACACATGTTGTTGTTTTTTTAGAAGACCATTTTAACCCAATACACATGTAGCCACTTGGCTGGACCCACAAATCACACTCAATGTGGTTTGTTTCCTGAGGTCCAGCATGTTCACAGAACCTCTTATAAATAGTAATTTATAAGGTAGCAATCCTGGCAACTGTGACTTATTCAACCAGGCAAAAAATAAAATAGGGTTTGTTGTAACACATAAATCCAGCTATATTCTATCCAGCGTGTGAATTTTCAGTGTCTTTATAGAATCTCCCACATCATGAGGAAAAATATACTCATTAGGGGAGAAAATAGCTTCTAGTACTGCAAAGGATACCAGACTCTTCATTGAGAATGCCATTCAACCAATGAACTTACTGGTTGGGTCTATAAGAGCAGATAAACTCTTCGGCAAAATAGTTTGTTCCCTTAAGAGAGGCATTTTATTGAAATAGAAATTTGGAACTTCTACTTCAGTAGAAATAAAATCATAGGAAAGGGATCTTGGAAGTCTTCCAGTGCAACTCCCGGCTCAAGACTGGAGACCTTATTCCAGTCTTTTCTTCAAAATCTCCAGGGATGGAGTACCCACAAGGGACCTTCCCTAACACTCTCTTCTTTCTTTAGGCAGCATCACATTTGGTTGCATCACAGTGTCAACTCGCAAAGCATCCCTGGAGTGCTCTTGAGTTGCCATAGCAAAGGGGGGGATGGGAAACTGATAAAACAGCACAGCGGCAAAAGACAGAAACACATTCCAGACTTACCTCTCTGAAAGCTGTATCCCAGGGTTCCTTGAAGCAGCTGGAGGGGAGTGATCTCTACAACCCGCGAAATTGCCCCATTGGTGAATGTGATTGATGACACACCCTGGGGGGGGGAGGGGGGAAACAGGGTCATGATTGGGGGCGTAAATTACCTGGGGTCAGAGCTGTCTTCACTTGGGAATGTGCCAACATGAAGCTCCTAATAAATAACTGGGTTTCTCCTGAAGCTTGGCTCAAGTCTCATGATTTAATTAGGGCATCACACAGCCTTTTTCAATCCCTTAGCGATGTGGATTGAATATTTGTTCCTTGGAATATTGATCAGGAAGAGAATCCGCAAATTGAGGCATTATTTTTTTTTTGCTTTCTATTTATTTCAAAGGAACAAAGTTAAACAAAGCAGTGCATATGGCCTCTGCATCTGTTCATTTGACAACACAAAAGAATAATATTTATTTTTCCATACAGAAAAGATTATTGTAGCCTGAAAAAGCAGAGGAACTAATCTGACATACATACATGTATATTATACATGCATGCATGCATCCATATATGCACACACACTCACACATCTTCACAAAATCTGAAACACTGAATGATGCCCAGACAGGAAAACAAAGACATTTTTAAAGACAGTTACAGAATTTTAGTTAGATAAATGGAGCATATTGCGTTATAGAAAATTAGTAAAAGTTTATTTTCCCACTCTTTATTGTACCTCTCGTGAAATTAAAACCAAGAGGCTTGCAATTTTTTTTAAAAAAATGATTTGTCTAGTGTAGCACATGACATCACAAATAGAGTTCTAGATGTATGTGTGGATTGTATTTTTCACTGAGAAATATACCATATGTCCATAAGTTAGAGTTGGGTTGTTTAAAAGGAGTTGATTGGTTTATTATTCATATGATAATTTATGCAACATAATGAAACAATGCTTTCTTGTCTCTATGGTTAGTTGGAATTAAACTTTTAAATTTAAAACTTAAAAAAATTAATAAAAAATAGACAAGCAACAAGAAGAGCAGAAATAAAAAAGAAATGAAAAAGTGAAGGAAAAAGTATGACTTCTAATATTCTTTTATACATACATACATACATACATACATACATACAATACTCCATCCATCATCTTTCTTTCTCCATTATCTATCATTTATCTCTATCATCTCCATCCATTCATCCATACACCTATCATCATCTATCATCTCTTTATATCATCTGTAATCTATATTATCTATCTATATGTATATATCTATCAAATATCTACCTATCCATTTATCTATCTATCCATCCATTCATCCATCCATCATTGATCAATCAATCAATCCATCATCCATCATCTATCCATCCATCCATTAATCTGTCCGTCCATCCATCATCCATGATCTATCCATCCACCCATCCATCATCTTTCCATTGATCCATCATCCATCTTCTACTCATCCATCCATCATCTATCTATCCATCCATCTATTCATCCATCCATCACCCATCCATCCATCCATCCTGCTGATATACATTTTTGCAAGTCATTTTTGTAGCTGATCCAATTTACCATTCAACCGTTCTCCATCCACCTTGGCTGCCCATAAACCGGGACCCCAATCTAGAGAACAGAAGAAAGTGTCCATCCAGAAAAGGACACCTTTGGCCCTACAGCCTTCCCTTTGCTGTATCATCCCAAAATATATCTCCTGAATTATTTTTTATTATGACAGGTCCTCCGATTTAGAAAAAAATAGTGTGATACCAGGGAGTACAAGAACAAGCAATCTTTATTTGGTCAATGGCCAGTCTAATACCAGGGAGTAAATTGTTCCATATTACTTGGCATTCTCTCCGTAGCCCATCAGCGTGTTGGATCATCTCCGATGACAGATTTGAAAATATTATTGGGTAATTAAGTCCTATTCTTTGCTGTTGCTTTATGGTTCCATTTTAATGTCCTTTTTTCCTCTTTTTCTGCCTCCACTAATTTATGGGATAATTATCACTGCAGTTGAGTGACCAAAATCTTTAATGATAAAGTTCTAGGAACCGAGGCGTTGGCGGTGAAGCCAGGCTATTAACATCTCTGTGGGTCCATTAAAGGGAGAGAGAGAGAGAGAGAGAGAGAGAGAGAGAGAGAGAGAGAGAGAGAGAGAGAGAACACTTTACCTCCCAGAATCTCCTCTTTTGTCTTTGTCACCCCTGCAGAGATGAACCATAAAATATACACAATACACAGTTTTTAGCTGATGCGCAAGCATGTTTTCCGAACAGGTAGTCAGTAGCAGTAGTGGTTTATTTCATAGTGGGATTATTACTATATGAAAATGTAACTTTACATGAAAAACACAGTCTAATTCCAGAGTAAAATAGATAAAAGGAAAATACAACAATGAAGAAGGTATGCAGTAAGGACAAAGGATCAGCGTTCAGATAAAATTACATCACTGTTAAAGGAAATCTGTTCCATATACAGGTAGTCCTCAAGTTACGACCACAATTGAGCCAGTGGTGGGATTCAATTTTTTTTTTTACTACCGGTTCTGTGGGCGTGGCTTTGCGAGTGTGGCAGGGGAAGGCTACTGCAAAATCCCCATTCCTTCCCCACCCCACTAACCTGCTCTCTAGCTCTGTTCTCCTGTTCAGGGCAACAAAAGAAGATCAGCTGGGAAGCTGGGGAGCAGCAGGGGCGGGGCCAGCCTATTTGCCGGTTCGCCAAACTACTCAAAATTTCCACTACCGGTTCTCCAGAACCTGTCAGAACCGGCTGAATACCATCTCTGAATTGAGCTCAACATTTCTCTTGCTAAGTGAGAGTTTTGTTAAACGAACGTTGCCCAATTTTGTGACCTTTCTTGCCACCGTTGTTAAGCAAATCCGCATTTGTTAAGTTAGAGGCATGGTTGTTAAGTGGATCTGGCTTCCCCATTGACAAGGTCACAAAAGGGGATCAGACAACCCCAGGACACTGCAACTGTCATAAATATGAGTCAGTTGCTTAGTGTCTGAATTTTCATCACGTGGCCATGGGCTTGCAATGGTCATAAGTGTGAAAAATGGTCATAAGTCATGTTTTTCATTGCAACTGCAATTTGGAATGGTCACTAAATAGTCACTAAATTCAATAAGCATTAAAAAAAAACAACTCTATTGCTTGCTATCCGCATTCCTGATGCGGCTATTGACTTAGTTGCACAATAGGCTAGCTTCCTCCCATATAGCGCAGGGCAGTTGTTGTGGCCCACTGGCAGGCAAGCACAGCTGGCAGCAGAGTCGGACCGTGAGGAGGTTGGGGAGGAACATGGGCAAGTCCTGGGGGCCGAGGGAAGCTCAGGCGAGGGCCCTGCGTCAGAGGCAGAGAGGGAGCTAGACAGCAGTGAGGCAGAGGAACAGCTGGAGCCTGTTCCCAATGTATGCATGTGCAGAGCTGCCAGAAGACAAGAACAACTAAGAAAGCAGGGTCAACTTAGGAGTAAAGCCACACCTTGGAGGTGATTGGCTCCTCCCAGAAGAAAAAGAAGAGGAGCAAATGGGGAGGGGGCTTTTGCAGGAAACTATTCATTCCTTCTGTCATTTCAAGAGTGGAAATTTCTGTTTGTGACTATAAGAGGCTCTATGCCAAGTGTTGCCTTGCCCTGCGTTTGGAAACTAGTTATCTGGCAGCTCTCCAAGCGAGATAAGGTTCATGTTGATAAACATTCCTTTGAAAGATTGTTTGCTAAAGCCTTGCTGATTGTGGATGAAAGGCATTCGTAGTCATGTAAATAAAAGGGGTATTGCCGGGACCAAGACTTTGCTTCTTGCTTTCTAAGGAAGCCTGGGTCAGAACAGCAGTGTCCTTGTATTTCCATTGAAAGCAACAGATTTCTCGCACATTCCTAGAGCCGAGTTTAAAGAACATGGCTCCCTGCAGGTTTTCCCCATTTTGGGAAGCTGGATATTAAGTGCAACATAATTCACACCCAGCACGGTGCTCCCGCATGACAAGAGAGAATGTTATGAGAGATAAATAGAGCAATTTCACTTTGGAAGAAGGATTTCTCTTCTCCAGCTGACCTTTATGAGTTGCTTCTCTTCTGGAGCTAAATATTGAAGTAGACCGGGGTTTGTTTGGTATCCGGTAATCTGTTGATTTAAGTCAGGGAAAAACGTGCCAAAATGCCACTGCTGTTCGTTTAAGTCGGACTGCTTTCAAAAATGTTCCTTTTCTGCCTCCTCCCCCCTTTTAAAGGTAGTGATGATTCATCCCAGAGTTTCCCATTTGATTACATTCTCCCTTTAAAATTCTAAATGGCATGGTCAGAGACCAGAAAAAATATATAACTCCAAGGCATGTAGTTCATCAGCTTAGATAATATCACCCTGAAGATGGTTTGCACTTTAATGTAGGTTGATCTAAAGGTGTGGGGAGTGGAAAACAGGCAATTTTTTTTCGGTTTATGTAGGTCTTGTCCCTTCTTCATTTCAGTCTTCCCACCATCTTTTATCTTTTTTCATTCCTTTATGTTATATTTTTTTCCACTTTCGTGGCTATTTATGTCTGAAGTTTTTTACATTGTGATGTGACTTTGTTATTTTGCTTGTAAGTGAGTTTTTTGTGAGATGGATAGTGATATACATTTGCTGAATAAATAAACAATCTAGGGGTAAAGATAAAGGTTCCCCTCGCAGATATATGCTAGTCGTTCCTGACTTTTGGGGGCGCTGCTCATCTCCATTTCAAAGCTGAAGAGTCAGTGCTGTCCTAAGACGTCTCTGTGGTCATGTGGCTGGCATGACTAAATGCCCAAGGCGCACAGAACACTGTTTCCTTCCCACCAAAGGTGGTCCCTGTTTTTCTACTTGCATTTTTACATGCTTTCGAACTACTAGGTTGGCCGAAGCTGGGACAAGTAATGAGAGCTCACTCTGTTACACAGCTCCAGGGATTCAAACCACTAAACTGCCAACCTTTCTGATTGACAAGCTCAGTGTCTTAGCCACTGAGCCACCGCATCCCAGGAAAATAGCAAATTTGATCAATTTTAGTAGGCAGTTGATATGGTTGTCTCCCATGTGAGTTACTGGGAAATGCAGCTCTTCTCCATGCAATCTATTGGGGGAAATTCTTACCTTCTAACATGATCATTCTAGTATAGGATTGTAGCATTTGTCCAAAGAAGGAAAGATAATCATTTAGTTTACATAACGTTCTGTTTGGAGATGTTCTTAAAATTATTGAGAAGACTGAGGCCCACAAAGCAACCTAGCTGATTTAGAAGTTTTTGTTCCTTCCTCTGTTTTGGGTTAACTGAACTGCGTACAGTTCTGGTCAACACAATACAAAAGAAAAATGCTTAGAAAATGTACGGAAAAGAGTGACAGAGAGGATTCGGAGTCTGGAGGCTGAATCACACAATCAACGATTAAGAGAACTGGATGACCTAAGTTTATCCTGTTGAAGAGAAATATTAGAGGGAACATAATAACCGTCTTCCGGTATTTTTATTAAATTAAATAAATTTTATTTATACTTCTTTTCTTGAATATACGTAAGTGCTTAGTATACAGTGTATTGTCTGGGTCAATTTGCTTATACAACATAGTAAAATGGAATCATAATAATCAAAATTATAGCAGTAGCAATCACAATAATAGTAACATTTACTTGTTTATAATAGTAATAATATTTCATCATTTACTTACACATCTCAGTAATAATTTTTCCTCTATTTTCTACCTCTTTTATCTAGCCACTGATAAAACAGACCCCATGTTGAAAAGTATTCTGTTTCTTCCTTGTCTTTTATTTTTAGTGTCAGTCTGTTAATCTCTGCATAGTCTAATATTTTTTTAATTATATTTTCATCTGAAGGGGTGTCTTAATTTTTCCATTATTGTGCAAATATATTTCTCACTGCTGTCAGCACATTGAAAATTAAATATGTATTCCCTTTATCGTAATTTTCTGGTATTGCATTTCTGGTTTTAAGTGTATATGTTGCTTCATCATTTTTTCTAACCATATATGAATTTTCATCCAAAAGGTGTTTGTTTGTTTGTTTGTTTGCCTTTGGACGTGTCCACCAAATATGATAATAACAGGCCATATCTGGTTGCATTTCCAACATTGAGCAGGCATGTTTTTGAACATCTTTGCTACCTTGCCAGTGGCTGATGCCACCTGCAGAACAGTTTATACAGGTTTTCCTTGGAAGAAGTTGCCATTGCTGGTATTTGAGGGGTCATCGTAGAGAGAAGGGGGTCAACTCGAAAGCACTAGAGGGCAGGAGAAGGATGGATGCTCGTTAGAGTGAGATCCAAACTGGAATTAAGGAGTAATCTCCTGACAGTGAGAATAAATAATTATGATACAATACAATAGCAGAGTTGGAAGGGACCTTGGAGGTCCTCTAGTCTAACCCCTGCCTAGGCAGGAAACCCTATAATGTTTCAGACAAATGGCTACCCAACATCTTCTTAAAGACTTCCAGTGTTGGGGCATTCACAACTTCTAGAGGCAACTTCTGTTCCACTGATTAATTGTTCTAACTGTCAGGAAATTTCTCCTCAGTTCTAAGTTGCTTCTCTCCTTGATTAGTTTTCACCCATTGTTTCTTGTCCTGCCCTCAGGTGCTTTGGAGAATACTTTGACTCCCTCTTCTTTGGGGCAGCCCCTGAGATATTGGAACACTGCTATCATGTCTCCCCTAGTCCTTCTTTTCATTAAACTAGACATATCCAGTTTCTGCAACCGTTCTTCATATGTTTTAGCCTCCAGTCCCCTAATCATCTTTGTTGCTCTTCTCTGCACTCTTTCTAGAGTCTCCATAACTTTTCTACATCATGGTGACCAAATGATTAACATATCTTAAATAGAAAACTATCTTTAGACAGATTTTTACTCCAAAGGCATTTTACTAAAATAAATGTGATTAAAAATGTGATTTAAATTTTAAAAAAACTAATTTAAATTTTTAAAAAAATCAGTTTTTTTTTAAATCCTCGATTTTTATCCACCCTGGTAGAAGATAAATTTCTGAACTGTGGCATTGTTGGTGCTCTCTGAGCTTGGTGGTTTGCTGGCAGATATTTCATTTCAATAGGTAACCTCATTAATGACTCGTACTGATGATGTTACCTGGTTGGGTAATGAAACGCCTACAAGAAAACCGCCAAGCTCAGAGAGCACCAATAATGCCAAAGGTTACCTACCTCTCTTTTACTTATCAACTGGCAATACATTTCACTCAACCAAGGAGAATTATATTTTGGGGGGATTGCACTGTAGAAATAAGTAATGCATGGAGCTGTTGGAGAAACCTGGAATTTTAGTAGTAAGTTTCCAGCCCATTTCAGCATGTTAAAAAGGTGGGATAGAATGCATTTAAACAAATATGCTGAGGCTATTAAATGCAGAATTGATGGTCTTGTTGTTTATGCAACTTTCCACGCTGGGGGAAAATAGACCATTATGTAGCTGTAAGGAATATACTTTTGCTATTTCTGCACCTCGTTCTAATGATTCAGTGACGAATGTTCTCATAATATGCTGCAATCTATTATTTGCAAAAGGTGATTTCCCTTGATAAAATAAAATTAATAAAAAAAAAGATTTGAATTTGACACCATTAAGGATGGAGTAAAGTTTTACATGTGAATGTTGCGGTGAAGACAATACCTAGCTCTTTTTTGGGGAAAGTATACGGACAATTATTTTCTCAAACCATGGAGCGATTTCTCCTAGGTATGCCTGGTTTATAATAATGGGCAATTATTGAAATGCCACTCTCTGACATCTTCAGGATAAAATAATACCGCATGTATATTTATCTGAAAGGCAAATAGTTCATCAGGTTACCAAGAATAATGATTTCATGGAAGATAACAGGGAAAGCTCTGTTTGAGGTTTAAGTAAGCGGTTATCCTAATTGTCTACTAGGTTGAAAGGGAAGAACTTTTGACTCGTAGTCCCTCACGTATGAAAATCTGTACACTGGACACATCCCTGGAGCCAATTAAATAGGGTTTAATTTATTTTGGTTTTCTCTTAAAAGTTTCTAACATCCTGATATCGACAGAATTCAAACCATGTTATATTTCATTGCTTTTATATCACACAGGTATCTTATTATTGATGGCTTTTATTGATATCTTTATGCACCTATTACTCAATTCTGTTGTTGTTGTTATTTGCAAAGTCGTGTCTGTCCCATCGCGACCCCATGGACAATGTTCCTCCAGGCCTTCCTGTTTTCTACCACCCTCTGGAGTCCATTTAAGCTCACGGCTACTGCTTTGGTGACTCCATCCAGCCACCTCATTCTCTGGCGTCTCCTTCTTCTTTTGCCCTCAGTCTTTCCCAGCATGAGGCTCTTCTCCATTAAGTCCTTCCTTCTCATTAGGTGGCTAAAGTATTTGAGTGTCCTCTTCAGGATCTGGACTTCTAAAGAACAGTCAGGGTTGATCTCCTCTAGGACTGACCGGTTGGATGGCCTTGCAGTCCAAGGGACTTGCAGGATTGTTCTCCAGAGTTCAAAGGCCTCCATTCTTAGGCGCTCAGCCTTCCTTATGGTCCAAATTTCACAGCCATCCATTGCAACTGGGAAAACCATAGCCTTGACTAGACACACTTTTTTGACAGGGGGGTGTCTTTGCTTTTTAGTATTTAGAATTCTGTTAAAGGTTGAAATTGTATGCCCCCAAAATAGTCAGATGCTTGAGCTTATACAGGAAACTATCCCATCCTATCTGAATCCAATGAATTAAATAGACCTTTATTCATAAGCCTTGTGAAAAATACTATGAAAAACTCTTTCTCTGATTATTATTTTTTCTCCTATTCTTTGGGTTTTAAATCATGGTGAACCAATTTTGCAGCTGAACTAGACTTTTATGATGGGGTCAGAAGTGCCAGTTTTCACCAAGTGTAATTAAACTACAGTTGTGTGGAATATCCAAGCCAGATTTGAAAAAATAATAATAATACAAGGATTGTGTACATTGGATGTTAATGAAGAATTACAGTGCCTATTGTTTAATGTAATAGGGCTGATTGTCCAGCTGAAGCTGAAATAAGGGATGTATTTTGTGTATTTTGTGCATATGTAAAATAAGTCAATTGGTAGACTAGGTCAGTTTAGAAAAGTCTTTCATACAATTGTTTAGGATGACAGATTGGCTGCCATGAATCAAAGCCACATTTTGGAAACAAATTCATTTTTCTAATTTTATTTTACACTACTCCCCAGCTAAGGACAAGACGAACCAGGCACCAAAAAGATAAAATAATGAAACAATCATGAATTACAGCAGTTTGATGATGTAGGAAGGGAATAAAAGCCATAAAAGTTCAAACATTAAAAAAAATTTTTTTTAAAAAAGCAATCTGCTCCTTTTTAAATGCCATGGTGGACAAGCATGTTTTGTTGAAAGCTACATATCTATATTTCTGATTGAAAAGGACACAATGAGTCAGTCATTAAAAAAAAAAAAAACACCCTTGACTCCTCTCCACATAATGCAAGGCAATCCTGCTAGAAATGCTAGCAGATGTGCCTCTGCAGCTGATCTTAACACTTTAAGATTTCTGTTTCTGTTTTAAATAAACATTCAAAGCCTGGTGTTTTATGAGGCTGTTTTCATTTGGCTGCAGTTACTGTGTGGTTTACCTTTGCAACTTGTCAACATTTTAAGCCCTGAGATTTGTAAAGCCCCAGAATTAGTATGAAACATGTTCAAACTCATATGTCATCCTTTTTATCGTACAAAGGATAGAATGGCGGAGTCAGGACAGTAAGGGTAAAATTTGAGGAAGGTTTGCAATGAATCAGTTAAAGAGGAGACTTTTTGAAAGGTTTCCTCCCCGTAGTTCTGAATTATGGGCTGTGTTATCTCTTCTCACTCAAATTAAATTCCTTTTCCTTGACTTCTTCTCAAAAGTCTAAACTAAACCATCCCTAACCTATGTCAAGAAGAAAGAGGAGGTGGAGGAGGTTGAGAAGGAGGAGGAGGAGGAGGAGGAGGAGGAGGAGGAGGAGGAGGAGGGGGGAGGGGAGGGGGAGGGGAGGGGGAGGAGGGAGGGAGGGAGGGAGGGAAGAAGAAGAAGAAGAAGAAGAAGAAGAAGAAGAAGAAGAAGAAGAAGAAGAAGAAGAAGAAGAAGAAGAAGAAGAAACAATGACACCAACAATAACAACAAGCAGAAGATGATTGTAAAGCTTGCACAATTATCTTACTCTTACGAATAGATCAAAGCACCTTACTGTTTAAAGTAGGAGTGGTGCGGTGGCCTAGAGGTAGCTCTCTGGCCTCGCAATCAGGAGGCTGTGAGTTTGATCCTAGGTAGAGGCAGATATTTCTCTCTCTGGACACAATGAGAATAGATCTGCTGAACAAAACTCCGCATTGGCAACAGGGAAAGGCATCTGGCCATTGAAACACTCAGCTATCTCCATTCAGTTTCCCAGACTCCACCCCGCAAGGGATTATGGTGTTGTTTAAAGAAGATGATGATCTTACTGTTTAGAATCTCTTTTCTTGCAAGTCAGTATTCAATGCCCGGGGATCTGGGTCAGTTCCAAACAGGTGATTTTTCTCCTTGATATTATTTCAAGAGTGCTGCCTCTCAATTTACTTCCTTCATTGCTGCTTTTCTACTCATAGGACCTGAGGTTTCCAGGCTGAAGATTACCTTCACGGGTCTGTGAACTCACTCCTATAGAGCTGGCTGCTGAATACTCTTAATGTAGTTTCCCACAAAGTAGACGCAGATAGAGATGAAATTATTATTCTTCATCTTTTTGCATCCTCTGCTAATGTGTTTTCAGCAATAACTCTCTGAAAGTCATTGTTTTTAATGTTCAGTGTTTTAACAGAAGAAAATAGCTTGATTTTCTTTCCTGCCCTCAACTAGTATTTGTGAGAGTGAGAAAAACCCAGGTCAACCTGGAATGGGCCAGAAACCAGACAGGTTGGTGTCAATATTAATGCACCAATATCAATAGCCCCCTCCCCCAGGGAAACTTTCTATTGTTATCCATTTGGGGAAATGGTTAGCAGCTGCCAAAAAAGCCAACACAGTTCTAGGCTGCATCAACAGAGGGACAGAATCAAGATCACATGAAGAGTTAATACGACTTTATAATGCCTTGGTAAGGCCACACTTGGAATGCTGCATTCAGTTTTAGCCACCACGATGCAAAGAAGAGATTGAGACTCTAGAAAGAATGCAGAGAAGAACAACAAAGATGATTAGGGGATTGGAGGTTAAAACATATGAAGAACGGTTGCAAGAAGCAGAAATGTCTAGTCTGATGAAAAGAAGGACTAGGGGAGACATGATAGCAGTCTTCCAATATCTCAGGGGCTGCCCCAAATAAGAGGGAATCAAGCTATTCTCCAAAGAGCCCAAGGTCAGGACAAGAAGCAATGGGTGGAAACTACTCAAGGAGAGAAGCAACTTAGAACTAAGGAGAAATTTCCTGACAATGAGAACAATTAATCAATGGAAGAACGTGCCTCCAGAAGTTGTGAATTCTGGATGTTTTAAAGAAGAGATTGGATAATCATTTGTCTGAAGTGGTGTAGGGTTTCCTGCCTAAGCAGGGGGTTGGACTAAAAGACCTCCAAGGTCCAACTCTTCTCTTCTCTTCTCGTCTAATCTAGTCTAGTCTATTCCTGATTCTTCTATTCTATTGTATTCTATTCCATTCTATTCCTGATTCTCTATTCTATTCTATTCCATTCTATTCCATTCCATTCTATTCCTGATTCTCTATTCTATTCCATTCCATTTCTGATTCTTTATTCCATTCCATTCCATTCTATTCTATTCTATTCTATTCTATTCTGATAGGAAAGAGAATAAACATTTATTCTTTGGGACTTCTGTGGATACATGCTGTAGTTGGGGCTTGCAGTTGGCAAGCAGTTGGCAGCTGCTAGTGTTTCTGTTCTATTATGGCTTTACTTGAATCCGTAATAAAACCGGCTTATCAAAAGCTGTGTCCTTGAATCTCTCTTTCTGCTTGTCTTCCGTTTCATTCTGGGTGAAGCTGACAGTGTTATGTATAGACAGAAAGCAGCTGTTGTTTGAAGTAAGAAAGCAAGGAGAAAAAAATCTACACTTTGCTTCAGATTCTCTCTCTTTGAATAGATGGATGTCCTTCCCAAGTCATCAAATTTTCCACCACCACCCCCTTGCCTCTCTCCCGGTTTCCCTTCTCTTGATTAATTGCTTTTAAAAAAAGAGACAGAATGACAGGAAAAAGACAAGGAACAGCAACGGTGTGGCATATCCATTGATGATGGTGATACGAGGAACTTTGCATTTAAATTCAATGACAGATTGTATAAACCAAGCTCAGGCATGTGTACTGGGAGATAATCCTCAGTGAGTTCAGGGAGGTTTATTTTCAGGTGAGTCGTGTTTTTTTCCCCCTCCCAGGCTTAAAAAATTTAATGCTTGTTGCGTGTTCACACAGATGAGAATTTTCCCCACAGAAAGTACATTCGGACTTCCTGCATGCAGACTTGAAGGCTTCCTTTGCAAAAGCCAAGAATTTGAGTGAGGGGGAGAGCTTTTTAATGATAATTCTGAAGGGAAGGAGGAAGACTTCAAACAAGACTGTGGTGGTCTCCTCTCCTGAAGAATTATTTTTGGAAAGTTTGTGTAAGAACCTGTCAGGAATGATTTAGCTGCAAGGCACATGGTCCAAGGCTGGAATTTGTATTAAATGACCTGTAAGTTTTGACTGCACAAGTCCCTTATTGCTACAGCCAAAGCTTGAGAAAATGCACCCACCAGAAGACAGGGGTTCTAACCATCATCCCAGGGCAGAAACAGAGAATGTAAGATTACTGTTCTCCATTGACTTTGCTTTGCAAGAGGAGATCACATGACCCCAGGATACTGCAACTGTCATAAATGTGAGTCAAGTATCCGGATGTAAATCATGTGACCATGGGGATGCTGCAAATGTCATACGTGTGAAAATTCAGAACTCTTTCTACACTTACCATAGTAATTCATTGTTATCAAAATGAACTCATTTCAGTGATGTTGTCACTTTGTCCGGTCACTAAGTGAACTGTTGTAAGTGGAGGACTACCTGTAGTTCCTTTGTTTTTTCTGGAGATAGTTTCTTAAAATGCTTCCAGGGCTGGGACACCAGGGGAGGCTGGGACTTAAAATGACAGGGGGGTTTCCAGATCCTCAAGACCCCAAGTCTCCGGTTTTCCCCATAGGAGCGAAACCGTAAAACATGAGTTTTAAAACATAGGAGACCCCGTGTCAGGCCTGCTCCAGCTTGGACATATAGGGAAGAAAGATCCTCGACTCCCATTTGCAACGGAAGGTATACTTTTATTAAAGCTAATTGGCTACAAAAGTAGGAAAGCCAGATCTAAAGATTCCCACGTAAGCCCAGGTTAAGTAGAGACTGGGCAACCATTTATCTGAAATTTGTGCAAGCAGGAAGTTGGATTACAAGACCTTGAAGGTCCCTTCCAACTCTGTTATTCTGTTACATCTCTGGAGTATTTTACATGCACCTCCTTTATCCCATGCTGTGGGAAGGAAATGCTTTTTACAAATCTTATAAATTCCTAATACTCTAAACTGGAGTTATTTCCAAATAAGCATGTTACAGAACTGAATGATAAAAGCCACTTAAATGTTACATTTTGAAGTGTATCATTAAAATACTGTAATACATAGGGGGGGGGGGGAGAATATCTGTTTGAAAATGCCCTCCTTCAGACTATTGACTTAATCCAGGAATGGTGATGGTTTACTCGTTGTGAGGTTAACTTCTCAGTAATGCACAAAATCTCTAAAACCAGGGGAAAGCAGTGAGTAGGATAGGGAGGGGGACTCTCCAGATATTGCTATGCTGCAAACCCAACAATGCCAGCCATTTCAATTTTAAAGTTAAATCTGTTGATTCCAGCAAGATCTAGAGTTTTTTGGGGTTCCCCATGTATCCATCTATCTCAGAAGGGTTTTCGTGCTTAAAATCGGACTGGGAATTCTTTGTTTCTATTGCCATTGCTGGTAATGGAAAAGTATCAGGCAGAAACTTTAAAAGAAATTGGGCAGAGGGGAGATAGCACCACATTAAATTTTTGTCACACTATCTGGAGCTTGTTATATGGAATTAATTTTGTAAGGAATTAATTTTGTAAGATTCTGATAGCATCCCCTGGAAACCTCCGTGTCTCTTTGCTTATCTTGCATTCTGTGATAGTCTAATAATTTCATAGTCCTGGCTTTTTGTAATATAACCTGTACAGTGGAAGGAATAAATCAATAAAGGTAAAGGTATTAATTCACAAGGCTCTCAATATTCTTACCACAATTATCTTCAAATACGGTAGTGGATTTTTCATAAGCACCTATTTGCTGTCTCTTGCCAGAGGGTTTCAAGAAGTTTGTCAGATGCATTTCATTAAATCCCACATAATTAAGTCTCAATTAATCCATTCCGAGATGGTTGGTGTAATTATGCTTATCAGGTCCCGATGAAAGGACGTAAAGATTCTCACCTAATCCGTAGTCTAAGAATCCCCTTCCTTCTATTCCAGAAACCAGATTTTTATTTGTTGCAGTGATTCATATTAAAATATAGATATACTTCTTTTTCAACACTCAGGTATTCTCTTTAGTTCAGGGACAGGGACCCTGAAATGAATATTATGGTTCTCATATTGTATTGGCCTCATTGCTAGAGACTGAAAAACAGCGATAATTGGAAGGGGGGGGGGAGTTATGAGTCATGTTATGTTTCTGTTTGCCTTAACTAGTTATCAATAATTGAGTTCATAGGTAGAACTAAGCAGTAACATCTAGTTTATAAAATACAAGGTTTCTATTTCTATTATCACAGACTAAGACATAATATTGTTGTAACCCGCCAGCGGCCAGTGAAGCAGGCAGCAGACTTGGACAGTGAGGATGTTGGGGAGGAACATGGGGCAGTCCTGGAGTCTGGGGAAGGCAGAGATGGGGCCAGGCCGTCTGACAGTTATCAGCTGCCTTCAGCATCAGACATCAGTGAGGCAGAGGAACAGCTGGAGCCTGTTCCCAATGTGTGCACGCGCAGAGTTGCCAGACGAAAGGAACAGCTAAAGAACAGGGGTCAACTTGGGAGTAAGGCCAGAGGTGGATGATGAATGGCCCCTCCCAGAGGAAAGAAAAGAGGAGCGAAAGGGGAGTGGAGTTTGCAGGAGACAATTAGTTTGCTTAATTGGTTTGTGACTCTCTGAGACTTCTTGGCAAGTTTTGCAGATATCAGCCTGGCAGCTCTCCAAGCCAGATAAGGTCTATGACTATAAATCTTCCCTTGGAAGACTTTGCTGGATGTGAAAGAGCAGAATTCACAGTCAATTAATAAAAGGGGTTTTTGTTGAGACAAGGAGTTTGCTTCATGCTCTTGGGAAGCCTCAGTCAGTTTGCTTGATTTTCACTTAAGTGTCCAAAGTTAAGAGAGAATGCAGGCTCTGAGCTGAAGAGGAAAAGAGAGACAATTTTATATTTTTCAGAATATTACAAACAGTTATAAATACATAACTCACTCACATGTTTATAAAACAGTTTTAAAGTAAAGAGAACCAATGTAAGTGATTAAGAAATTGAGCTAGGGGGAAAAATGAGGCTGACTGTACATTCAGGTTTTTATATTCTGGTTTGTCTAAGCAAAAATCAATCAACAGAACAGCAAAGTTTTTAAAGAACAAGCTACCTTTCATTTTTAGATCCAGAGTAGCTTCACCGATTGTTGAGAGGGGGAAAAAATGTCCTTAGGCAGATTTTGTCTTTGTTTTGAATAAGGCAGTGATAGGAAAGGTGACAGATAGCATGAATGCAATATTCAAGGGACACAAACTGAGTAAGGTTGTGTAATTATTTGGCCGCACTGCTTTATGGCATGTGAAATCTTTCAAGTTTAATGTGAACTCATAATAGCAAAGCCACCTGGATAAAGTCACTATCTTTGCTGAGGTTAGAGGATGAGTATGGATTCATTTTCGTGTTCATACTCAGTGTGCAAAGTGTTTTTGCCATTATATTTCTAAGGAAAAAAATGCCAAGAAATAATATTTGCATAAGGTAAAGGTAAAGGGTCCCCTCACACATATGTTCTAGTTGTTCCTGGCTCTAGGGGGCAGTGCTCATCTCCGTTTCAAAGCCGAAGAGCCAGCGCTGTCCAAAGACTTCTCTATGGTCATGTGGCCGGAACAAAGGTGGTCCCTATTTTTCTACTTGCATTTTTTAAGTGCTTTCGAACTGCTAGGTTGGCAGAAGCTGAGACAAGTAACGGGAGCTCACTCCGTTATGTGGCGCTAGGGATTCAAACCGCCGAACTGCCAACCTTCTAATTGACAAGCTCAACGTCTTAGCCCCTGAGCCACTGCGTCCCTATATTGCATAGCCCCTGATTTTTAAGCATGTACATCACTTGCCTTATGCTGTACAAATGTACTTTCTTGGCCGAAAGTCCACAAAATTAGAGTGGGTTAACTAACTATGGGCTATTTGAATTGGGGGCAAATTCAAATCAAACAATGGATCTTATATAATGATAGTTGTTCTCTGGGTCTGAATAAAAAATTAGGTCTGATTAAAAAAAAATAGCAATAGCACTTAGACTTAAATACCACTTCATAGTGTGTTACAGCCCTCTCAAAGTGGTTTAACAGTGTCAGCCTATTGTCCCCAACAATCTGAGTCCTCATTTTACCGACGTTAGAAGAATGGGAGGCTGAGTCAACCTTGAGCCAGTCAGAATTGAACTGCTGAACCGCTGGCAGACGGCAGTCAGCAGAAATAGCCTGCAGTACTGCATTCTAACCACTGCACCAAAATTAGGGTGGTGAATACCATAGCAAAATATGGAATATTTGAAACGGGGCAAATTAAAATCAAGGATCACAAATCTGCTATAATGTTAGTTATTCTCTGGACTGAATTTTTTATCACACAAGAAAGAGGAGGAAATAAATGTTTGTAGAAGAGTAGATAATTTGATGTGACCTAGATAAAACATGGTCTGGTGTAATTGGGATATCATAATAAGGCATGGTTTAGTTTAGTTTGTAAACATGGTCACCATGTCTTTTAATTTTTATAAGAAGCAGCTGGGTTTGTGCAAAGCTATCAATAGAATTCGATCTAGCAGACGGTTTCAAACTTTGCCAATTGTGATTTAGTTAACTAACAATGGTTTACAATATCTTATCTTGTATGATCTTTGATTCTGGACCTAACACACAAAATAATGGTGCCCCTCAATGATTCTTTTTTTTATGTGTCAAGTTTTTCATTTTATATTCACTTACATATCAATGCGTGAACAGTGTTATTACTCAGTTATTACATTTCATTTTCATTTCATATTGTTTAAACATATCTAATACTACCATTATTCAATTTCTAAACCCCCCTCTTGTTGTGTTAAAATATGAATATTGTGGTTCCCCTCTTATTTCTATTTCTGTTCTAACTTTTATACATGTCACTGTTGTTTTCAAAGACATTTCTTTCTATCTTCCATCTTTCACCTGCTTTTTATTATTATTTTCTCTTTTATTCATTAAACATGAAACTCAGTCAACTGAACATTTAAAAATGACTGGTACTGATACAGATTGCTGCCAGCGTCCTAGGTCTCAACCAAGTATCTTCTTAAAATATAGGAAGTTCTGAGTAGCACAGTTTTTTGCAGTTCCGTTGGTGTTATTGCAGAAAGCTGCAATTTCTTGGTACCAAGCCCCCTGATGACAATCTTATTTCCCTTATTTAACTCTTCACATCTGTATATATTAAAGTTTCATCCTTCATTCTTTCATTGTTCAGTGTTTGAATATACAATTCTAATATCAATCACAATATCATTTGAACATTCATATTCCTTCCATTCATCCAATCCATGTAATTCTACTATTAATACACATGCTTATACTAAAAGATATTATTTCATTATCTAATTACTCATTGTTTACTTTTATGATTAATATTTATTATTTTGTCCCTCAATGATTCTTTCAATAGATTCTAATCAATAGAATCTATTCAATAGATTCTAATCAATAGATTAAATGTTCTTTCAAACAGTTAGGGAGGCTTTCCCATCTTAAGCCTTCCCTTGTATTAGGTATTGAAATACCTATTTTTGACTTTTCTCTCTCCCTGATTTATGCAGTTCCTTTCCACTCTTATGCTGTGCTGCTGAGTATTTAATATGTCTATTTAAATGCAAATTTTGACTTTTTGTCTGTAATCATATGAAATGTTTGCCACTAAATTTTTTAATCAGAAACATTATTTTTATATCAAAGTGGTAATGGAGTGTTAGCCTACAGATAATAAAAAAAGATACACTGGTGATTTAAAGGAGATATTACTACACCCATCAGTTGGCAGTCTAAAAACCACTTTTTTGAGTGCAGGAAGCATTGTGTAAATTTGCTGCTAATAATTCATCTGATTTAGATCTTGAGCTATTAATAAAGAACCAGATGTTTAAAGACCCTGTCTCTATGCGTTTCTAGGACAAGTTAGGGAACTTTTTTTTAACAGTAGTTAAGCTTCAAAAGCATTAATTCTTTTGTGTTGTGCTGTTCTTCTTATATTTAAAAACTGAAACACTGAAAGTTTTTTTTATAAAAAAAACCCCTATTGAACAATTTTTCAATGGTTGTTATATGAGCATTTTTTTAAAAAAATAATGTCTTCTTGTATTACTTTCAGTTTTAAAAAATACTTTTCACATGGTAGTTATTGCTATTGTTTTTTTTTTTATATATTCAGTAGCTGTTATATTTCCTTTCATCACATTCCATTTTCCCTGGTTGTCTATATTTTCTAATCTGTACATATGGAACTTCTGTAGATCTTCCTCTAAAATTTGAGTGGTTAAGTAACAAGCCAAGAATTCTCAGGTCTCAGAAGAAATAATTCTGTAATGTAGCATAGGATATTTACACTGATAAACCAAAGAAAATCTACGGCCAGTACATTCCCCTGTAAGAATTTCCCCCATAACTTTTTCTCCTTTGGGAGAAATTTCAGTAGCAACTTCTCTTCCACCAAATGGAATGAAAAACTAGCTCAAAAATGCTCAAATGTTTTCCTGTAGGGCATCATGAGATATAAAATGTGAGGTTTAATGACTTGAATACTATTATTCAGTGGTGGGATCCAATCAATTTAACCAATGCATGGGAAAACATTTGCTCATTATTTTTGATGGGGTAATGAAATAAATCTGCTTAGATAGGCCATAATGGAACATGTCCAGTCCTATTTTCTTTTCTTTTTTTCTTTCCCGCAAAATAATAATGGAAATCCAGCTCTTTGGCAAGAGCAATGTGTTAACATCTTTCAAGTGTTAAACTTTAAAAAGTGATGAAATATCTCCTTACTGAAGTCTGTGTAACCTCTTCTCTTCTGCTCCTTCCTTAACTATGTCTATTTATAACAGACTTTTTAGTGCTCAGGTCATTACTTTGTTTCAATATTTGTTCCAATATTTAAGGGGCTGCCACAGAGAGGAGGGGGTCAAGCTATTCTCCAAAGCACCTGAAGGCCAGGTAAGGAATAACGGATGGAAACAGACCAAGGAGAGATTCAACCTGGAAATAAGGAGGAACTTTCTGACAGTGAGAACAATAAACCGAGGGAACAAATGTTGCCTTTGGAAGTTGTGGGAGCTTCATCACTGGAAGCTTTCAAGAAGAAACTGGACTGCCATCTGTCAAAAATGGTGTAGGGCAGTGGTTCTCAACCTGTGGGTTGGGACCCCTTTGGGGGTCGAACGACCCTTTCACAGGGGTCGCCTAAGACTATTGGAAAACACATATTTTTGATGTTCTTAGGAACCAAGACACCAATTTTATGGTTGGGGGTCACCACAACGTGAGGGACTGTATTAAAGGGTCGTGGCATTGGGAAGGTTGAGAACCACTGGTGTAGGGTCTCCCACTTGGGTTGGGGGGTTGGATTAGATGATTTACAAGGTCCCTTCCAGCTCTGTTAATCTAAATGAGTCAATAAACTGCAGTGATTCACTAATAACCATAGGGGAAAAAAGCTTGTACAATTGGGTATGACTCACTTAACCATCACAGGATTTAGCAACAGTAATTCTCAGCCCAACTAGGGTCATAAATCGACTTCGTGTACTGATGCAGAATGTATCCGTGTCAGCATGTGATATGATGAAACTCTTCAAGATGACCATTTCTTCCTTTTGTTGGCATCCGAAAGTTTTCAAGCAGTTGCTTCCTCAGGAAAGAACCCTTGCAGTAGCAAACCACCCAACCGAACAAATGCTAAAACATCCATGCATTTTATCCGTTCTATTTGGCAAGTGACCGAAAAGCAGAATATTTGCTACAATTTCACGGTATTGTCTTTGCATCCTGGAAATGCCTACAAGAAGGATCTTCACTCATCAGCTGTGATGGTGTGAAAGTAGCTACTGAATATACATTAGCTGTCTAGAGCTGCCTTGAGAACTTGAAGCAGACGGATGGATAAAAGTCAGCGTTCAGATGGTTAAAGGATAAATCCTGTCTAGCTTCTCAGTTATCAGTGTAGTAAAATCATCTTCCCTGGAGGACAGAGTGGTTGCAGAGCTATAAAATGTTCCAACGAAGGTGTTATATAAATGACACCAACAGCACTTTTTTGTGTGTCTAATTTTCAGACAAAGCCTTTTAAAATTTATCTTAGCATTGTAAAATAGGCTGGCAGAGTAGCGCTTGTTAACAACAACAACCACAATTGCTCCTTTCTTTTTGGCTTAGCTAACATTCAACGCATTTACTATGTAAAAAACAGTCTTAGAAATAGCAATAGCATTTAGACTTATATACCGCTTCACAGTGGGCTGTAAAAACACTGTAAAGTGGTATATAAGTTTAGGTGCTATTGCTATTGCTAAGGCTGTTTGTGAGTCAGCACATTGGCCCCAACAATCTGGGTCCTCATTTTACCCAGCTCGGAAGGATGGAAGGCTGAGTTAACCTTGAGCCAGTCAGAATCAAACTACTAGCACAGTCAGCCTGCAATACTTCATTCTAACACTGCGCCATCACAGCTGATGGATGGATGGATGGATAGAGCTAGCTAAATAGATAGATAGATAGATAGATAGATAGATAGATAGATAGATAGATAGATAGATAGATAGATAGATGATAGATAGATAGATAGATAGGTGATAGATAGATAGATAGATAGATAGATAGATAGATAGATAGATAGATAGATAGAAAGCAATAGCCCTAAGCTATTTACTGAGACAGCCTTTTGCTTCCAACAATCTGTTTCTGATATTATATTCATTGTTCTTTGTCAGTTATTGGTTTCATTTGAATTGTTTTATATGTTTCTTTGCATTTCTTTCCCATCTGTATTCCCGCAGTCTGTTCTGGAAAAGAAAATTTGTTCCCAGTAAGATGGCTGACATTAGGCGTGTTCTTTTAAAAGTTCTTTGAACTACTGAAAGCATAAACATTTTAGCCTCAGATTGCATTGCACTACTTGACTTCAGAGAAATGAAAACACTTAAGAAAAATGATGGACTGAAGAACCAAGAAATCCCGTGTTTTGAACACAGTCTCTTAAATATATTTACATATCAATTCACCTCCGAGGGATGTGATTTAACAGTCATTTTTAACTTTTAAAACAGTCCACTAGTAGTCTGTTCAGTTGTATTTAATTTGACAAAACCTACATTTTAGACTTCGAAGTACCTCAGAGAAATACACCTGTGGCACATTATTCATAAATAGTGCAACATACTTCTCCTTTGTGTTTTGATAGATTTTTGGTAACTTTGTAAGATGATAGGTTGATGGCATCTTAGTTTAGGTTTGACTGTTCTTTCTTTTGTTCTGACAAAACGTTTCTAAGTTTGCATATGAAGTTTTGTTTATTCACTGAAAATTGCATTGAGGGTTCTTTTTCTTTTTTTGCTGGCTCATTAATCGGACTATTCAAGGTTAACCAACCTTTTATGTTTAAATTGCTTTTCATGGAATAAGTTTCAGAGGTTTTGCAAATGTTGGCCATTACCTCATTTTTGACATTTCAGCTGTGAATCCTTTATGAAATGAGAATTGAATGTAATCATCTAACTGGAATGAGATGAAGTGGTTTTCGCTTACATATTAACAACAAAATTGCACCCTCTTTTTTCTTCTTCTCGATGCTGTGAGAATGTACTGTAATGGCAGACAATAACAGCTAATATTCAGAGTTTCTATAATCAATCAAAAGATGTTTAGGCCGAAGTCCTGTAAACTACTTATTCACTTCAAAAGTTTTGATTAAGGTGATATTGCCTGCATTCTTCAGCACTTATTTTACTTTGCATCCTTTTACTGTGGCAAGAATTGTAATTAAAGAAGAAAAGGGGGTAATGAAAAGTTCAGATGTGGCTCTATTGCATCTCTCTTTAAAGATCTATCTCTCTTTGTGCCTTCGCGTTGCATCCGTTTTAACAAGGAAATACAGTTTCTACAGGGATGTATGAATATCTGGGATTGATAGCAGGTGTCTTAGTAGAAGATAAATATCTCTAAGGCCCAGTTTATTTTCTGCTTCAATTTTAATCAAGTTAGAGGCAAACAACACATTACTCCTTCCCACCTCAATTGCTTCCAACACCAAATAGTTTCTAGAATGACCACTAAAGAAAGAAATATAAATTCATGCCAGTATAAGCAGTTATCTCTATAAATGCAATGTAGAAAGTTTTCAGAAGAGGATTGATCCTTCACTTAATAATAGTCCTGCTCTGATGGGATCATATACTTTAGGACAGAAATGTACAATATGTGAACCAGAACTCTTTGTTGTTGTTAGTTGCAAAGTCGTGTCTGACCCATCGCAATCCCATGGACAACGTTCCTCCAGGCCTTCCTGTCCTCTACCATCCTCTGGAGTCCATTGAAGCTCATGCTGACTGTTTTGGTGACTCCATCCATCCACCTCATTCTCTGTCATCCCCTTCTTCTTTTGCCCTCCATCGTTCCCAGCATGAGGCTCTTCTCCAGGGAGTCCTTCCTTCTCATTAGGTGGCCAAAGTCTTTGAGTTTCCTCTTCAGGATCTGGCCTTCTAAAGAGCAGTCAGGGTTGATCTCCTCTAGGACTGACCGGTTGGATGGCCTTGCAGTCCAAGGGACTCAATGCAGGAGTCTTCTCCAGAGTTCAAAGGCCTCCATTCTTTGGCATTCAGCCTTTCTTATGGTCCAGCTTTCACAGCCATCCATTGCAATTGGGAAAACCATCGCCTTGACTATACACACTTTTGTTGGCAGGGTTAGGGTTAGAAGTCTTACAGTTTCCTAAAAAACATGATTGTACCCCCCCCCCACCCCCAATTCTTTTGAAAGTTATCTCTGCGTTGCCATTTTGATATTACTGCATCTGTCAATTCGTAATGGAAAGACATTTTTAAACGCACAGAATGTAATAGTATTTAGAATATTTAATGCAGTTTTAATTTCAATTAAAGTGTCATGAAAGCAAGTCTTATTTTATTCCTGGAAATGTGTGCCTTCAAGTCAGTTTTGACTCCTGGCCAAGCCCCCTGCAGTGTTCTTGGCAGTATTTTTTTAATGGTTTGCAAATTATTTCTTCCTAAACAAAATAATTGGCCCAAAGTCACCTAGCTAGTTCTGTGCCTAAGGCAGGACTAGACTAGACTAGACTAGACTAGACTAGACTAGACTAGAACAGAACAGAATGGAAGGGACCCTAGAGGTCTTCTAGTCCAACCCCCTGATTAGGCAGGAAATCCTACACCACTACAGACAAATGGTCATCCAATCTCTTATTTAAAAAAAACTTCCAGTTGGAGCATTCACAACTTCTGGAGGTAAGTTGTTCCACTGATGAATTGTTCTAACTGTCAAGAAATTTCTCCTTAGTTCTAAGTTGTTTCTCTCCTTGATTAGTTTCCACCCATTCCTTCTTGTCCTGCCCTCAGGTGCTTTGGAGAATAGTTTGACTCCCTCTTCTTTATGGCAATCCCTGAGATATCGGACCACTGCTATCATGTCTCCTCTGGTTCTTTTTTTCATTGAACTAGACACACCCAGTTCCTGCAACCGTTCTTCATATGTTTTAGCCTCCAGTCCCCTAATCCTCTTTGTTGCTCTTCTCTGCACTCTTTCTAGAGTCTGAACATCTTTTTTACATCATGGCGACCACAAGTGGATGCAGTATTCCAAGTGTGGCCTTACCAAGGCATTATAAAGTGGCATTAACACTTCATGGGATCTTGATTCTATCCCTCTGTTTATGCTATAACTCATCAAATTCCTGATTTCTACCTGATGCCTCCACTATTCCGCCAAACTAACTATGCTGACTTCTGGATTCTTCCTCTCAAATAGAAACAAAACCTTTGCATAAAACAGGTAGCCTCCTTGCTTCAGAGGATAAAAAGAGAGAAATGCTAGCCGTGTAGTTAATACTTCAAGTAGTTGGATCTTAAGGGTCCCAAATTTCTTGCCTCCAGGGGCTGGCATGTTGTGTCTTTAACATCAAGGGTTTGACGAATTTTCTCCATCGTTATTTCAACTGCCAAGGCTGTGCTCAAACAACACGGGGATTTTTAAAATGACAAATGTTTGGTGTTTCCTTTAGAAACATGCAGGTTTTGCTGTTAATGCTGTACAAATTCTATTCCTAGAAGAAAGCCTTCTGTATTTTAGAGGGCATGCAGCATGAATAAATTGATTGCCAAAATAACCTGAGATTGCCACGGCTGCTGTTTGTCGTAGTCACAGTTAAACTTTTAACAAGTTACTGGGGGAAAAAGGCCCAATGAAAGCTCCTTCAACAATGTTGTATGACTAATTTTGCATAGCGTTCCAGTTCTGAATGCTAAACATTCCCAGGTTCATGGGGGTCCTTTTCATAATTAACAATATTAATGTGCTGCATAATTTAAACAAATTAGAGAGGGAGAAAGAATTCTAGCTTAATGGCATCACATTGGGTTGAAAGTATTTTAAATGGAAGTTAAACTGTAAATTATCACATTTTTTGTTTGGATTCATTTGATTTACAAATGGATTCCATTAGCAGGGTCCTTTTTGTTTGTTTAGAGTGAAATTAAAAAAAATAAACATTTTCCTAAATGTAATAGATTGTGTGAATGACCTTGGGGGGGGGGGGGAGAAAGCCATGTTGTCTAGGAAACAATTAGAGAGGAGAGGGAGGAGCCCACAGTTGCTTAACAGGGAGAGGAAGACATTTAGGAAGTATCTGCCCAACTGGTAAGATGGTTAAAAATAGTGCTGGTAAATTGTGCTTTCAGGTTAGATTAACAGAGTTGGAAGGGCCCTGGTACAGTAGGTCATCTAGTCCAGCCCCCCGCCTGAGCAGGAGACCCTACACCTGTGATGGTAAACCAAAATGGCATGCAGAACCATGACATGTGCCGTGTCACCTGTTCCTCTTCTGGGTTTCTGGTGTGCATGTGTGTGCAATGATCAGCTGGCCTTCAGGCATATGCCAGTGCCAGAAACTGGAAGTGCTAATCTTCTGGTTTTTTTTTTTGCTGTGAGCATGCGTGCAGGCTAGCTGATCGTTGCGCGCACATGCCTGCCAGTAACCAGAAGACTAGCTGGCTGGCATGCATGCATGCATGCGCTGAAAACCAGAAGTTCATTTTCTGGTGTGCACATGCCCCGTGGGCAGACCCTCTTCCATTTTGCAGTCCCAACAAGCACGCACGTGCGATCCTTTTTCGGCACTCCATGCCAAAAAGGCTCGCCATTACTGCCCTACACCGTTTCTGACAAATGGCAGTCCAATCTCTTCTGGAAAGCCTTCAGCGATGAAGCTCCCACAACTTCCAAAAGCAACTTCTGTTACATTGCTTAATTGTTCTTACTGCCAGAAAATTCCTCCTTATTTCCAGGTTGAATCTCTCATGAATCAGTTTTAATCCATTATTTCTTGTCTGACCTTCAGGTGCTTTGGAGAATAGCTTGACTTCCTCCTCTCTGGGGCAACCCCTCAAATATTGGAAGAAAGCTATCCTGTCTCCCCTGGTCCTTCTCTTCACTAGACTAGCCATGCTCAGTTTCTGCAACTGTTCATCGTATGTTTTAGCCTCCAGTCCCCTCATCATCCTGGTTGCTCTTCTCTGCACTCTTTCTAGAATTGCAACATTTTTTTATAGTGTGGTGACCAAAACTGGATGCAGTACTCTAGGTGTGGTCTTACTAGGGCTTTATAGAGTGGTATTAGTACCCCCCCTTGATCTTGATTGTATCTCTCTGTTAATGCAGTTTAGGATTGGGTTTTTTGGCTGCCTCTGCACACAGATTTGCATGATTCTATTAATGTAGCGCTGCAAAAAAAGTAGAATTAGTTCATGTAGTTCTGTTTTGTGTCTTGTTCACCTAGGAGGGCCAACACTAACTGGATAGATTTTAAAAAAAACATTATTTAAGGGTTCCAAGTTTTGAGATAGGTAAAACATTTTTTTGTTCAAGCATTAGAAACGAAGAGGAGATTAATGGAATCATTGAAATAAATGTATTCACAACTAACTATCTCCTAAATGCTGCGTGTTAAGGATATTTTTCAGGGTTATATTTTAGCATCTCACAGTAGTGGAGAAACATGTGATCTGGCTTTACATGGGTCAAACGTAAGTTATAATAATAGACAATTATTCGCATAGCTTTTCTAAATTGGATTCTTGACACAAACCAGCACATTGAATTACTTTATCTATACACACAACAAAGCAACAAAAAAAACCCGACTTGATTTTACTTATCAATAGGTCGGACAAGAACAAATACTTTGAATGCGGAAGGCTTCAATTCACAGCATATTTTGCTTGGAGGAGTCAAGGTTTTTGTCTAACGGAGCTTTGTATATTTTGAAGGGAGAAAGAAACAAAATCAGCAACATTGCAAAATGGAGACAAAGTTATTTCACATTGAATGATGTCGGGCATTCTCTGCAATGATTGACTGCATTGCCTTTCTGCTTTAACTGTCAGCCCTGGAGGCCATCCTTTTCTTTGGATCTTCAGGGCTGTCACACTTAGTGCTGTGGGAATGTGGGAGAGGGGTAGTATGAAGTTGATGGAAGTATAAAGCCATAACAGCGTTCCTTTCTCTGGGAGTCAAGGACTTACAGGAGGTTGGAGAGGAACATGGGCCAGTCCTGAAGTCTGGGGAAGGCTTAGATGAGGACTCTGCATCGGAGGCAGAGAGGAGGCCAGGTCCATCTGGGAGATATGTGCTGCCTCTGGAGCCCCCAGAGTCAGACAGCAGCAAGGCAGAGGAACAGGCTCCCCCTGTTCCCAGTGCACGCATGCGCAGAGGTGCCAGAAGGCAAGAACAGTTAAGACAGAAGGGACGACTCGGGAGTAAGGTTTGGAGGTGATTGGCCCCTCCCATAGGACATAAAGGAGGAGCAAAGGCACATGAGCCTTTGCAGGAAGCAACTTGGTTCATGCTGGTCCGTTTACCTTCTGAAGCTCCGTTTTGACTCTTTGCTCTGTGTGGCCTTGCCAAGCTAATTGCCAATTAAGTCTTAAGGCAGCGTTTTAAGGAAGATAAAGGTGCTTATCAGCTTTATCCCGAAGGACTTTGGCAGCCTACTGCAGGACTCTTTACAAGTATTTGGGATTCATTACGGGCTGGGAATGAACATAATTCACAGCCTTTGAAATAAACAGAGGGTTTTGGGGACTAAGTGTGTGCTTTTTACTGTATCAGGAAGCCTAGGTCAGAGCACACCCTGCACCCAGAGAGGCGTGACTGGGGGACATTTCCAGTTGGGACGGTGGATTGATTGGCCCATGTGATGGGCATGTGGGTGCAGGGGGAAAGGGACTTTGACTTTCCTTTGGGTGGGGAAAACCTGGAAGCTTTCAGATTTGGCTTTTCCCAGATGTGCCGATATGACATCTCTCATAAAATGGATCTTTGAGGAACTTCAAGCCTCGGAGTCTTCTTTCATTGGGGGTCTTATCAGGAACCCTGATATTAACTTGACCCACCCAACTGTATAATATGCTGGTTTACGGTGGCTAATGAGGGTGTCATAACTAAGTTTTCAGCTGCTAAGAACATTTAAAACTTGCATAAAAATAGTACAATCTCTTGTAGTGCTTCTTTTGATTTTTCAAAAGAAGTATCTAACTTTGGGAAACTTACACAACTGGGCAACAAAATATGGTTTTTGGTTGTTGTTGTTGTTGTTTTCTAAATAGTCAGTAGGATCTGGCCACACAACAAGATGTATTGCAAATTCTACAAGTATTACAAGAAGTACCCCAACAGCAAGAAGTAGGGGGTATTCTCACAAATATATTTTTCAAAAGGCAAATGGACTTTCTTGGTTTTTTTTCTTTTCTTGGAAAACATTTCACGTCTCATCCATGAAGCTTCTTTAGTTCCAAACTGAACTGAAGAAGCTTCTTGGATGAGAATCAAAATATTTTCAAAGTTAAAAAAACAACAACGAAGAAACTCCAGTTTTCTTTTGAAATGCACCTTTGTGGCAATATTGAGCTGGATGATTTAGAATATCCATAGACATTTAGGGGGAATTCTGTAAATAGGACTGCTAACCTGAGAGTACAATAGATATTAAAATTAACTTTTAATAGATTTACCCCGTCAAAAATCTGTGCATGGCTACACTAAAAACTTGAGAAGGGAACCAGAAATGTTTTTCTGCGGGTGATGCCTTAAAAGACAAACAAGGCAGAAGCTTTCAGTTGTGACCTGTAATGCTTGAGGCATATTTCTGTTCCTGCACAAGAACAGCTGGATGAATATTTGTGAAGAGCACAGGTTTGTGGTAGTCCTTGAAGAAAATGTCAAAAAATTGAAACTGTGTGTGGCTGACAAAGGATGAAAATTTATCAGATCAAATAAGATCCAAACTCTGAAAATGGAAACAGCTCTCCATAAAGAAGGCAAGGAGAAAGCAAGCAAAGCGGTCAACAGTAACAACCAGAAGTGGGAAACTGAACATCTTCTACACCACTGGAATTCAGAAGCATTTTCAGGGGTTCAAAAAGAGAGACTTTTTCTGCCTTTAGGGGAAGAAAATAACTACTCTAGACAAGATATGGAAAGGTATCCCTGAGGAACAGAGGAGGTGCTCTAATGTCTCCCCGTATACAAAACATGGTAGTATCTCATGACTTAGTACTGTGAAGAATCAAACAAATGTTGACTCAACCCATAGCATATGAAATGCACTCAGAATAGAATAGAATAGAATAGATGGAAGGGACCTTGGAGGTCTTCTAGCCCAACCCTCTGCTTAGACAGGAAACCCTACACAGCTCTGCTGGCCGCTGGTGGGGCACAATAGAAGGTCACAAATTATGATCATATGACTGCGGGAAAGTGTGCAACATTATAATTGTAATTTGGGTTCCTGGAATGCCATTGTACTACTATGAATGCACTCTGACCAATGTTAAGTATCAGACTCAGTAGCCCGTAACATACCAATAGCATTAAGAGTTATATACCACTTCACAGTGCTTTACAACCCTCTCTAAGCAATTTACAGAGTCAGCCTCTTTCCCCCAACAATCTGAGCCCTCATTTTACTGACCTCAGAAGGATGGAAGGCTGAGTCAACCTTGAGCCTGGTGAGATTCAAACTGCCAAATTGCTGGCAGTCAGCAGAAGTAGCCAGCAGTACTGCATTCTAACCACTGCACCACCGCGGCTGTTAGTTACAGACATAGAAACAGTCAATAGGAGAGATTTAATTCACAGGAACATAGTCTGATTACAGATTAGGATCAATCTAGATTACAGATTGCTGGTGGAAAATGGGTTGCACACTTCAAAAAAAAATGTGTTCAGGCTGGTCATTTGATTAGAAGGGCTTTAAGCTGAATTCTGTGCAGACTGGAGAGGAAAACCGGAGTAAGGATCTCACACACACACAAAAATATTTGTACAATACAGGAATCTAGAAAAAAAAGTAATTATCTTGACTGAGTTTGCCCACCGAGCTTCTTTTGAAACTGATTCAGTTTTGAGATTTTAGAACCTTTTCACCTGGAAATAAAGTTATCTACTAAAGTAGATATAATTGGCTTGGAAACCAAATGACTTGCAAAAAACAACAACGGGTAATTTTAGCCATTACACAAGTGTTTATCAGCACTGCCGTTCCTATTTGGATTTTGCTTGTTGAGCTGCATTGGGGAAAGACCAAGGAACTTGAAAAAATCCTGAAAAAGCTTGATTGCAAAGACCTCAGAGTTGCAATATTATTAAGGGCTCCTGTTTGAGTTCCATAAAACAGTGATAGCAATTGCAATAGCACTTAGACTTCTATACCACTTTCCAGTGCTTTCCAACCCTCTCTAAGCGGTTTACAGAGTCAGCGTATTGCCCCCAGCAATCTGGGTCCTCATTTTACCCACCTCAGAAGGATGGAAGGCTGAGTCGACCTTGAGCCGGTGAGACTCAAACCGCCAAACTGTTGACATTCGGCAGTAATTGCCTGCAATACTGCATTCTAATCACTGCACCACCACAGCACTTAAACTCTGTTTAAGATGCTTAAACTCTGGCTATAAACAATTTAATTTCTGCCAGTATACACAGAACACCTTGATCGACAACTCAACTTGTATGGACAGGGTTGACTTCTGAACATTCTGCAATACTTCACCAGCATTTGTTCTCCAAGTATCAGACCAGAAAAACATAACAACAGGAAAGACTATATATCCAAATATGTGACTACTCTACTCTGGTCATCTTCATGTTGATTCAGCTTCCAAACACAGGTTTCCGGTCACTTTGCTAAAATGAATATTTTGATCTTACCGTAATTTTTTTGCAAGAACACGAAACTCATCCCAAACCTACTGCACTCTCTAAAAATATAACCCCATTGTCGGTGTGGAGTTTGGTAGATCCATTAAACCAGGGGTGTCCAAACCTGGGAACTTTAAGACTTGTGGACTTCAACTCCCAGAATTCCCCAGCCAGCTGGCTGGGGAATTCTGGGAGTTGAAGTCCACAAGTCTTAAAGTTCCCAAGTTTGGACACCCCTGCATTAAATAATAAGGATGCCAGGGAAACAGATCTGATTTAGCATC
The DNA here is from genome assembly GCF_964273705.1 of Natrix helvetica. Classification (NCBI taxonomy): domain Eukaryota; kingdom Metazoa; phylum Chordata; class Lepidosauria; order Squamata; family Natricidae; genus Natrix; species Natrix helvetica. The sequence goes on from NC_138557.1 coordinate 12,125,957, forward strand.
TCTCTTAATCAGACTTTCATGATTAAAATGACCCTTCCCCATCACATCCTAATTCATGCAGGAATTCTCATGAAAAAGATCCGGCATAAACAACTAGCAACAGTTGACTCCTTTTGTGCCACAGCTTCTGTCATCGCTGCTCTCAAGATTAGTTCAAAAACAGATGTAAAGTCTACAAAGCTACATGTAAGGCTGCCTGGGTTTCGATACACATTTTTTGATCATGGATATTGTAAAAAGAAGGACTGAAAAAATACGAAAGCATCCACAAGCAGACGGTTCTGCTAGAATATATTTTGACTCAAGCCTGTCCGAGAATGTAATACAGAAATATCTTCCAAACAGCATTATTGATTATGTCCAGAAAGCTAATGGGAGACTGGCAGGTAAGTCATTTTTTTTAAAAAAAAGTTTGACTGGGATGAAATAGGCCAGACTGGAACCTAAGAAAGATATTACTGTTGGCTCATTACAACATTTTTCTGCTCCAAATATTTCCTTCAAGGAGAAAGCACTACCTCCTAAGGGAACAGGTGAATGACTTGGGGGTCTTCATGGATTCACAAATTCTAGAAATGGGAAATTCAGTGAAAACAGCTATGACATTTGACAGAAAGCAATGAGAAGTTCTTCATTTAAGAAACAGAATATAGGCTGTTCGGAGTGAAAAAAGAAAGCTGAAGGATGCGGCGGCGGAGCGGTGAGGTGTAGACTCCCTTCATTCCTGTTACCAACTTCAAAATTTGCCAGTTGTGCAAACTTGAACTTTTGGCTAGAGTTGGAGAGGTGCGGCTGGAGGGGAGGGGGATTTCCCCCCCCCCCTTGGACAAGCGGCTGGAAACAAGAGCTCTCAGCCCCAAGGGAAGGAGGAGGGGGAGAGCTAAAACCAAAGATGTCACACCCCTATTAATTGGATTTTCAGATTTAAACCTTTAAGGTTTAAGATAATGAGATCTGGAAGCCTTGGGAACTTTGAATCTTGAAAACTTTATTTGTTGCCTCAAGAAACAGAATATAGAGAAATCCCTAAAATACACAGAGATAGGTTGGTGATCACATTGCTTGAAAGAAAGATCTTGCAATCAAAGAATAGAATATAATTCTTTATTGGCCAAGTGTGATTGGACACACAAGGAATTTGTCTTTGGTGCCTAGGTTCTCAGTGTACATAAAGAAAAAATAAAATGCAGTCATCAAGAATCATAAGGTACAACACTTAATGATAGTCCGAGGATACTAAATAAGCAATCAAATCATACTAGGAAACAAATAGAACAATATAAATCATAAAGATACAAGGAGAAAAGTTATAGTCATAAGTAGAAAGGAGATAATAGGAAGCATGAGAAGAATAATAGTAGTGCAAACTATTAGTAAATAGTTTGACAATGTAGTGTAAATTAGTGGTTTAACAGAGTGATGGTATTCTGGGGGGAAAAAACCTGTCCTTTGTGTTTAGTTGTTTTGGTGTGCAGTGCTCTATAACGTCATTTTGAGGGTAGAAGTTGAAACAATTTATGTCCAGGATGCGAGGGGTCTGTAGATATTTTCACAGCCCTCTTTTTGACTCATGCAGTATACAGTATACAAACATTGCTGGAAAGAAAGATCTTGAAAGCAAAGTGTTATGATGGGAAAATTCAACTTTCTTTTTTTTTATTCTTGGGTGGAATTATCTTTTGTTGGGCTTTCGTTTTTTTCTTCACTCTTGTTGGCGTGTGTGCTTGTACAATGCTTATGTTAGCTAGGTAGTTGCCAGTGTGTGGCAGTGTCCTGTATTTCCTTCTTCAATCAGCAGTGTGTAAGTGTATTGACTTCCTAAGTTTCAATTAAACTCCAAGAGAAGTTATCATGATAAAACTTTGGGTGTAAAACTGCTCCAAACTGGTTAAAACTGTAGAGCGGAAGAGACACTATATTACTTTTGGCATTTCAACCCGATAAAGTTCACTGAAAATCAGCATCGAAAATTTTAAAGAGGTTTAACTCCACCTCAGAATGAGGTAAGGAAATAAAAAAAGTTTCTGCTGAGAATGAAAATTTACAGAAAATGGGAGGACAGATTTCATGGAGTACAAAATACTCAGAAGTATATTACTATTTGCTTCATCTTCTATTCAGCCTTCAAGAATACTGAAAGAATGGAATGGAATGGAATGGAATAGAATAGAATAGAATAGAATAGAATAGAATAGAATAGAATAGAATAGAATTCTTTATTGGCCAAGTGTGATTGGACTCACAAGGAATTTGGCTTTGGTGCAGATACTCTCAGCATACATAAAAAGACAAGATACATTCATCAAGAATCTTAAGGTACAACACTTAATGATAGTCATAGGGTACAAATAAGCAATCAGGAAATAATCAATCAATATAAATCGTAAGGATACAAGCAACAAAGTTACAGTCCTGCAGTCATAAGTGGGAGGAGATGGGTGATAGGAATGATGAGAAAACTAATAGTAACAGTATAGCACTCTTAGTGAATAGTTTGACAGTGGTGAGGGAATTATTTGTTTAGCAGAGTGATGACATTTGGATATTTTCTACATTATTTTGCTTTTATAATTCCATAACTATATTTCTGAACTTATAACATGGCATTTATTGCAGCTGAAACAATATCCACACACCAAAACATTTGTTATAATTTCTGCAGCAAAACACCTTTTATCCCAAAAATAATAGCAAAGAATAACAATTTTACTTCCTCTTTAAAACTAAGTGCAGCCCAGTACAATTTATGCACTTTTGGCACAAACAGAGTTCTTAAAATCATCATTAAACTTTTTGCTACTATCAGCTCTTATAAATTGGTGGTCAGTTTTGCTTACTATGGAAACATTCATCTTACATATCAGAAAATCTGATTAGTAGAGCAATAAATTCAAAGAGCATGACATTATTAGTACTAACTGTAGCAGGAAGACTAATAAAATATAAGAATCTCTACAGACAAATACTACTTGGGGTTTTTTCTTCAACTGTAAAGGTTTCTTCAGCTACATTAAATAGTAAATATTATAATGGTGAGGGAATTAGTTCAGTTAGAAGGTTAACATAGGTTAAACAGTTGCATTTTTCCTTTGGAGATAAAACTATTGGGAGAAAACATTTTTCTAATCACGATGGTCCTGTTGTTAAAAACTTGGATTCTGAAAACTTAATTGAAAATCAGGTTTTTCTTTTTTCGAAAGATATAAGGAGGAAAAAGTCAGGGAAGAACAGATAAAGAAATGGTTTTGTGTATCAGCTACAAGAATGGAGTCAGAGAGATAATCCAAATGGGAACATCGCCCACATTTAAGTATAAAAAAATAGTTTCTAAGTAACCAAATGGCAGATTTGTGAAGCAATTCACTGGCAATCAATATATATTGATTTCTGTAGAAGCATTTCTATTCGAGTTATGTTCAAAGTTAATATGAGTAGGAATTTTATTTTAGGTGCTCATTTGATCTATGTAATGAATTGTCGAGCATATAACTATTGAATATTTTTTAAATTAGTTGAGTTTAATGTTAGTAACATAAATCAGGAGAGACACACCCTTTTTATAATTTCAGTACTTAATTTATTTCCTTCCTTCCAACAAACCCAATAATTTGGTCCATGCACTAAACTGAACTGTGATTGTTTTGTTGTTTGTTTGTTGTTGTATTTTTACAACATGCTAAGCTCCTCATCAAATAGGGGTTAATTCAACATGTAAGCTCAGTTACACTCTGTAAAGTAACTTTATAAATATTTTTGATGATTCAAACATCAAAATTGATGGTCAATTTAAAAAAAATCTGTTTCACCATATGATATACCATTCTTATTTTTGAAGTTATGTTGGCAAAAATTGCCCTTTTTCTTCTCTTAGAAAGATTTGGAAAGGTGGGTACATATACTAAATAAATGAATATTTTTAATAATAACTTTTATTAAAGCTTACAGATACAAAGAATAAAAAGCTAAAACAAGCTAAGAAAACATTTAAATAGTTCAGGAGAAAAAAATAAAGTTATATAAATAAATGACTTACCCCTTTTTCAAGGAAAAGTAGTTTCCGACATTTACCATCTCTGGTAATCCCAGTATTGGGATTCAACATGTTTTTACTACTGGTTCTGTGGGCGTGGCTTGGTGGGCGTGGCAGGGGAAGGATACTGTAAAATCCCCATTCCCTCCCCACTCCAGGGGAAGGATACTGCAAAATCTCCATTTGCTCCCCACTCCAGGGGAAGGTTATTGCAAAATCCCCATTTTCTCCCGATCAGCTGGGACTCGGGAGACTGAGAATAATAATAATAATAATAATAATAATAATAATAATAATAATAATAATAATAATAATAATAATTTATTTACAGTCACAGACCAAAACACGACCACTACAAAAGAGACACAGCAGCCAGTCACCAAAAGCCCAACTAAGGGAGGTTACAGCTCTCTCCTCTAATGGTCACTGGGACTCGGGAGACTGAGAATAGATGGGGACAGGCAGGGCCAGTGAGAGGTAGTATTTACTACTCAAAATTTCTGATACCGATTCTCCAGAACTGGTTAGAACCTTCTGAATACCACCTCTGTGGTGGACCAGAGGAAGCCAACATGATTTTTCACTTAATAATTTAGCATGATGTTTTGCACTTTCTGAAAATTGCCTTTTCTAAACAATACAATATAGAATCATTGGGTTGGAGAGGACCTCAGAGGTCTTCTAGTCCAACTCCCTGCTCAAGGCAGGAGACCTTATACCGTGGTCAAACGGTTGTCCAGCCTATTCTTGAATATGTCCAGTGATGGAACACCCACAAGCCATTCCGTTGATTGATAGTTCTAATTGGTCAAGAAATTTATCCTTAGTTTAAAGTTGGATCTCACTTTAACAAGTTTCCACCCATTACTTCTTGTCCTGCCCTCTGGTGCTTTGGAGAATATGTCTATCCCCTCTTCTCTATGACAACCAAGAGAAGAGTGAACAAGTGTGGCCTCACTAATGCAGTGTATAGGTACTGTCACTTTCTGTTATTTCGATGCTGTCCCTCTGCTGATGCAGCCCAGGACTGCAATGCTAGCTCTCACTTTATTTCAAACATAATTGCATATTATGGATGTTGTTAAACACATGTTAATTTATACTTAAAATACCCATTTAAGAAGTCGGTGGTATATGCAATAAAAAACAATCTTTGCCGCTTACAAGAAATATTTGCCCAAAAGAGGAAAGCATTTAACCATATTAATGCAGTCATCTGTATAATGCAGTAATGGATATTCTATGTATAAAACTGATTTTCTACACACAAACATATATACATATTAATATTTATATGAAACCTCTGAGATGAAATGAAAACATTGCCATAGTGATTAATCATTTATTAACTTGGAATGATACTGTATTGTTTTAATGCCAACTAGTGATTTTCTTGTGTTTGTAATAATAAACCTACACTTGAAAAATATTAACATATTGTTTACATTATTCTGGGTTTCTGCGAATACAAAAATTTTCAGGAATTGTCACCAGAGACTTTAATTAAATGTAAGTACTGATAAATAATTTACTGGGAAATTGTCATTAAATAAATCTTTTTCACTTATTGTTTAAAAAAATATAAGCAACCTATTGAGATTTGCAAAATTGTGACCCCAAGATGTCCTTTAATTTATCACAAAATCACCTTTTTTCCGTATAGCTTGGATTAAATGGGTGAATTGGTAGGTGACAAAAGAGGCTTTTATTTCTTGCCGTAATTGTGTCTCATTTTCCTTGAATTTCCTAATTCATTCAGTTTTTGAACCCGTGACACATTATCCAATTAGTTAGGACAACATACAGCATTTCTTTTGCAATATGTTTTTAATCATTTTAGTTCTGAGAGCCAAATTCTACTCCATTTTGAACTATGTATAATGCTTTAATTATATCATATTGCATTCAGGTAAAACAAATCATCAGAAACTTTAATGATTATGGAAATTGCATGCATTGTGTTGTGATAGTACCCATATTCTAACAAAGCACATCATCATGTGGTATGTAGTTACTGTACTGCAATGGATGCAACTTTGTTTAATCATCATCTTCTTCTTTTAACAACCTCATAATCCCTTGTAGGGTGGAGTCTTGGCAACTGAATGGAGCTAGCAGAGTGTTTAATGGCCGGATGCCATCCCTGTCGCCAGTGCGGAGTTTTGTTCAGCAGGTATATTCTTATACCCAGAGAGAAAAATTATCTGCCTCTACCTAACTCACAGCCTCCTGATTGTAAGGCGAGAGCTCCACCTCTAGGCCACCGCAAAACTCCCATGCAACTTTGTTTAATACCATCCAATAATTTATAATTTAATTATCTCCCAATTGTGCAACTGTGACTATTTGCCATTATTTGCATAATCAGTTTCACAATAGTTTAGTTCAGTTCAGCTTTTTGTCATAGCACCTTGTGCAATGAAATTAAATGCCATATTCAGTGTGCATTATATATAAAAAATAAAACAAAAATACACATCCTTCACATTCTGTACAATAACACACACACACACATATATCTCTCTGTGTGTTTGTGTATGCATATACATATAACCAATTTTGTATTTATTTTGAACAATGACAATAAAGGCTATGAGAGAGAGAGAGAGATGATGATGATGGATAGATATGATATAGATAGATGATGGTTATAATATGATATGATATAGATAGATGATAGATGATAGATAGATAGATAGATAGATAGATAGATAGATAGATAGATAGATAGATGATAGATAGATAGATAGATGATTGATAGATAGATAGATAGATAGATAGATAGATAGATAGATAGAGATAGAGATATGATAGAGATAGAGATATATAGATATTGCTCCTATGTTTACAATACAATACAATACAATACAATGCAATAGCAGAGTTGGAAGGGACCTTGGAGGTCTTCTAGTCCAACCCCCTGCCTAGGCAGGAAACCCTATACCGTTTCAAACAGATGGCTAACCAACATCTTCTTAAAGACTTCCAGTGTTGGGGCATTCACAACTTCTGGAGGCAAGCTGTTCCACTGATTAATTGTTCTAACTGTCACAAAATTTCTCCTTAGTTCTAAGTCGCTTCTCTCCTTGATTAAGTTACTTCTCTCCTTGATGTTTCTTTTCTTCCCTTCCCTTAAATGTATTTGTGATACAGTTTACAGATAGTTTTCCAGGTTATGACCACAATTGAGACTAGAATGTCTGTTGCTAAGCAAGACAGTTGTTACTCGACTTGTGCCTGATATTGCAGCTGGGTTGTTTTTTTTGCCATGGACATTATACAAATCACTGCAGTCGTTTTGTAAATTATGTGGTCATTAAGCAAATCCAACTTCCATTGTCTTTGCTGCTTGGAAGTCAGCTAGGAAGGTCGCAAATCACAATCACAGGAAGCTGGGATGCTGCGGCCATCAAAAATATATGCTGCTTTCCAAGCATCTGGATTTTGATGCTGTGACCGTAGGGATGCTGCAATGCTTGATGAAGACCAGCCCTGAGCCTCTTTGAGAGTGGAAGTTTGTTCTCCAAGCTTGTGGGTTGGTTTCCAAATGTTTCATTACCAGGGTAGGTAACGTATTCAACGGAATTGAGGGAATGTCATTGCTGGTGTTCTTCTGCTTATAAGGGCTTTGAGTGGTCAGTAGGTCTTGTAATGGGAGGGTCATGTCATGTGAGGGTCTAGTGATGGGTCTTGTGCGAGATCAGGTGTGTGTCATATTAGGTGAAGGTTTTGTGAGAGGTCAGGTGTGGGTCACATCAGGTTAGGTAAGTCATTTTTTTTCTAGTGCCATTGTAACAGTCAGTAAAGAAATGGCTGTAAGTTGAGGACTACCCATAAAAGTAATTATGAAGAATCTTATGCAGTTACATGCTTAATTGCCCTGCTAATCAATAGCATTCACAGTCAGCAAGGCTTAGCAAACAGTCTTTCAGAGGAATATTCATCAACACGAACCTTATCTTGCTTGGAGAGCTGCCAGATAACTGGTTTCCAAACGCAGGGCAAGGCCACACTTGTCACAGACTCTCTTATAGTCACAAACAGAACTTTCCACTCTTGAAATCATAGAATGAACAAATTGCTTCCCGCAAAAGCCCCCTCCCCATTTGTTCCTCTTTTGTGAACAAATGGGAGGGGCCAATCACCTCCAAGGTGTGGCTTTACTCCCAAGTCGACCCTGCTTTCTTAATTGTTCTTGTCTTCTGACAGCTGTGTGCATGCACACCCTGGGAACAGGCTCCAGCTGCTCTTCTGCCTCACTGCTGTCTATCTCCCTCTCTGCCTCCGACACAGAGCCCTCATCTGAGCTTTCCTCAGTCCCCATGACTGGCCCATGTTCCTCCCCAACCTCCTTACTGCAGGGGTGTCCAAACTTGGGAACTTTAAGACTTGTGGACTTCAACTCCCAGAATTCCCCAGCCAGCATGGCTGGCTGGGGAATTCTGGGTGTTGAAGTCCACAAGTCTTAAAGTTCCCAAGTTTGGACACCCCTGCCTTACTGTCCAACTCTGTTGCCAATTTCGCTGCCCGCCGTCAGGCCACAAGAATGATTTACATCTATCCCAACATACTGCAAAGGGTTGTAATGGGACAAAACCTGCCATCTTGAAGCCTTCAGAAAAAGCTCTGAGGTAAATGTAACAGACCAATACTAAAGCCGTTTATGTGCACTTCCTCGCAATCAAGAATGCCCAACACCGTTGCTGTGATCAATAAAGAACCAATAACTGGTTTCTTCGATGTCCTTCAGATTCCTTTTCTTTCCAACGTTCATTTTTGTGAATGTTAAAAAAATAAATTTAATTAAATAAAAAGTTCCACACTTCAGGGGCAAACTGCCAGCACCCCACCCAACTAGGAAGGTCTTTCCGTCCTGCAGATCCATGGTAGCCATCATTAGAAAAAAACTATTTATGGAAAAGAGGACAGTCTCTAAGTCCCTGCAAAATATTTGAAAGCATCATTATGTTTGTGTAAGAAAAGCACTTTCTTCAATGCCTAAATATTATCCAATTAGTTAGGAAACCGTACAATGTTTATTAATAGGCCGTTCATTTTTATTAGTTTGCCTAAGGAAATACTTTCCATTTTGGTTCTCAAATTCTACTCGGTTTTGAATTATGGATAGATTGAAAACACGGAAAGCAGCCACAATCTTTGGAAGATTCGTACCTTCCCTTTTCCATCTCCCTGTATCCAGAGACAACTGGGAATCTCTGTCAAGGCAACCATTCACACACTTCTTCAAACAAACGAGAAAGTGCTTTAACATTCTGAGGAAAGGTTTTTGGGCCCATACAGGCACCTTTCTGAAACACCTCTTTCAAAAGTTATTTCACAGTCCCAGCTCGCAGTCTTGCTCTCTTTGAAGTGCGCACAGGGGGCACCTCTGCTCAAGAGGACAGATTTGGTAGGCTTGCCTCAAAATGCGAAATTCTTCTTTATAGCTGAAAATTGGGGTGACTCTTAGGCAATTTATCTCTTGTGAAGAGGAGCGTCTAAAAGGAAGTCCTCCTAACAATAATAGTTCTGAGGCAGGTTGTGCTGCTTGCAAATCTAACTCTTTTGTGCAGGAGGAGGAGGAGGAAGAGGAGGAAGATGAGGAGGAGGAGGAGAAGAAGAAGAGGAGGAAGAGGAAGAGGAGAAGAAGAGGAAGAGGAAGAGGAGGAAGGAGAAGAGGAAGAAGAAGAAAGAGGAAGAAGGAGGAGGAAGAGGAGGAGGAGGAAGAGGAGAAGGAGGAGAAGAAGAAGAGGAGGAAGAGGAAGAGGAGAAGAAGAGGAAGAGGAAGAGGAAAAAAGGAAGAGGAGGAGAAGAAGAAGAGGAAGAGGAGGAGGAGAAGAAGAGGAGGAGGAAGAGGAAGAAGAAGAAGAGGAAAAAGAAAAAGGAGGAGGAGGAAGAAGAGGAGGAGGAGGAGGGCAAGGAGAGGAGGACAGTGGTGGTATTCAGCCAGTTCCGACTGGTTTGGGCGAACCAATAGTGGCCACCTGTGGGTGGGTTGGTCCACCCCCCATCCCCGCCCCAGTTCTATGCCATGTTTTCTAAGCCACATGCAAGCCGTGCATGTGAGCAAAGCATATGCATGGAAGGCCACACAACAGTGATAAAATTATGTGAAACCCACTTCTGGAAGAGGAGGAGAAGGAGTTGTTGTTTCTGGCATCACTTACTGATGGTGAATGGAGCATAACGGAAAGTGCTTTTAGTGCATCAGTGGAATTGTTCCCCATTATTTAAAGAAATAATGATGGAGTTGAGACAAGTATATTTTACACTTTTCCAAGTTCATCAATTGCCAAGAGCGGCTCTTCATTTCTTTTTGGTCTCACTGCATTGTGTTCACAGACAACATTGTGATGATATCCTCCAGACACTTAGCGAATGAGATGTGTTCTTATTATCCGATGGATGGTGCACCTTTGCCCTCCTTTTGTCCCAATGCTTGCTTGCTTTTCCCCTTGTTTTCTATTTAAATAATGTCTTGTGGCACCTTCTCTGCCTTCCACTAAAGAAACGATTCCACCAATTAAGAAGAAACTGAAAGAAAGAAAGAAAAACCTGTATGGCTGCTCTTGATTTCTGAATACTAAAAATCATGATGACCCAGAGCAGAACATCTGCCGGTGTTATGGTTAAATTCAGAGTAGAATTAAATCAGTTGAAAAAGGAGCAAGTGAGATACAGTTTTGCCACTGAATGGGACCTAGACGTAACATGTTAGATTTGTTAAAAAATTGGAAACCAGATAAGAAAATTCCAGCCCTTGTTTATAAAAGCCACATCTGGCCCTAGTTAGGGGTCAGCAACCTGCGGCCCTGGAGCCACAGGTGGCTTTTCCATCACTGTGTTGCAGCTCCCTGTCGCCGGTCAACTCCACAATTGATAGGGCTTTCGGTTAGGACAGGTAGAGGAAAAAGGACACTGCGCTAGGAGGAAACTCTGTGGTGTGGGGACCGGACTTCGGTTCAGCAGAGGAAAAAGGACGCCATGCTAGGAGGAGACTCTATGGAGAGAGAACAGGATTTCTGGTCGGCTCCAGAATTGAACAGGGGGCTTTTTGTTAGGACCTTTGTGGCTCCTTTTTTTTCCCAGAATTTTTTTTATTATTTTTTATTCTCTTACATACCATTTTAAGTATACGTTCACATAATTGTTATTCTTCTTTACATTTATCATTCTTATACATTTATTATTTCATTTAATAGGTTGTAATATACAGTTTGGGTTGCTTTGTTTACCATCCCTTCCTCCTGTTGTAACACCACCTTATTTTCCCTTTCTTTTCACCTTCCATCCCTTCTCTACTTCCTTCCTTCCTCCTCTCCTTCCCCTTCCTTCTTCCTTTTCCTTTCTCCTACTCCTAATCTTCCTCTTCCCCTTCCTACCATCTTCCTTCTCTTTCTCTCCCTTCCATCCTCCTCTCCTTCCCCATCCTCCTCTCCTTCCCCTTCCTTCTTTCCTTCCCTTTCTCCTACTCCTAATCTTCCCCTTCCCCTTCCTACCCTCTCTCCTTCTCTTTCTCTCCCTTCCATCCTCCTCTCCTTCCCCATCCTCCTCTCCTTCCCCTTCCTTCTTTCCTTCCCTTTCTCCTACTCCTAATCGTCCCCTTCCCCTTCCTACCCTCTCTCCTTCTCTTTCTCTCCCTTCCATCCTCCTCTCCTTACCTTTTTTTCTTTCCCCCATCTTCCTTTCATTCTCTCCTCCTCTCTCCCTTTCTTTTCTATAATTGTAGGTGTCTCTTTCACGTCTCAGTTTATGTTTCCTTGGGATGGGATTTCCACAAACCCAAATATAATTTGATCTCATTTCTTATTCCCCTACCTTCGTTAATCTATCCTAACTATATTTCTCCCCCCCCCCCCCACTTTATGCCTCACTCTTGGAAATATACTTATATATTTAATATTTTCTTTTCTGTTTTCCCCTTCTTCCCCCACTTTTTCATTTAATAGGGCATTGTCTGGGCTCTGTATCTTCTCCCTACTTTCTTTTCTAGTTTCCTTTCTCTAGCCAATATCTTTGTGGCTCTTTGAGTGTTTAAGGCTGGGGAACCCTACCCTAGGTTCTGCCTCAATTTACCTCCCCAAGAGTCAGAAGATCATTTAAAAGCAGGTACCCTGAAAAAGTGGGGTCTCTCTACATGAAAAAGGAGAGAGAGAATCCCAAACCCCATGTTTCCCCCCCCTTTTATAGTTAACCCAACAAAGAAAATGCAAGAGGAAAGTTGATTGGCCTTCCCTTTGCATAGGCAATCAGTTACATGTATTCAAACATGTTACATATTTGCATCCCATAATATCACACATGTTCATTAAAAGGAGGTCTGATGTGAGAAGAGGTATAAGTGTAAGGAAAATATTGGAGTTCACAAAAAGGGATAAACCAGACCCCAATTTCTACTAACAGACTTTTTCTTATCTGGATCTAGTGTCCGGCTTGTTTATCTGTTTGGGAATGTTAAAAGCTAATAATAAATTGAAGACCAACAAGGTCCAGGCAGAAGAAGAGCATCATGGCTTCAAAACCTAAGGGACTACTTTGGATAAAACTCAGCAGCGCTTTTTCATGTGGCTGTTGACAAAAATAGGATTGCCAACATGATCGCCAATGTCCGATGATGGATATGGCAGAAGGAGAAGGAGAAGAGGAGGAGGAGAAGGAGGAGGAGCTAATAAACATCATTTTAAAAGAGGGAAAATAAATCAAATTAAAATACAAAGCAACTGTGTTAGTTAACAAATTACCAAAACCTATTTGGCCCTCATTATGACCAAGAACTCTACAATGGGCAGCCCCTGGAATTATTGAAATGTCTTTCTCACAGATTCCCTACCTGAGAAACTTGAAATAGAAAAACGGAAATGACCTCCTTATTCCTTATTTGCCTTGTTTTCACAATCACTTTTCGTTTCTTAGATTCCGAGAACAATATCATTACACCCAGCATGCAAGACTGACTTTGCATGCAAACTGATAGCTTAAATACAGGAAAACAATCTTGTAAGAGGTTTTTCTTCTTCTTCTTCTTCTTTTTTTTTTTGAAAAGAATTTTATTGGTTTTTTTAACATTTATAAGGGAAAAGGTAAATAGAAAGGTATACAAATTTTGGCAGTTGCAAAGTGTGGCAGAAGCCCCCCCCCCCTCCAAACTCATAGAATACATCTAGGTATAAAACATTGATACATAATCATATATAATCAGCATGTTAGTTCTATTAATATTTTCCATCAGTTTACGCATTGTAGTATATGTTCCATGATATAATTCCATTACTACTTTCGGTCATTTTATAATATGAAATTTTCTTGTTTATTTTTGTGATCTGAGCTTTCTTGGTATTGCCCCTTCTCCCCCTGCTGGCAGAGCTCCGGCCCCTCCCGTGTCCTGCATATCCGTAGTAGGATCTTCTGTTTTTTCTAGGTTTGTTTTGTTTTTTTCCATAAAGGCCTGTGCCTCTATGGGTGTGTTAATTCTAATTCTTGTCTCCTCCCAGAATATCAGCATACCTTCAGGCATCAACCATCTAAACCACACCCCCTTCTCGTATAATTTATTCGCCAATTGCGAATAACTTTTCCTTTTTTCCCTAATTTTCTTGGGGATCTGCTTCAGGATGGTTATCTCCCTGTCGTGGTATGTTAGTGCCTGCCCCCTTTGCACACCCAGAATTTCATCTCTTGTGCTTTTTCTAAGGAATTTAATATGGACCTCCCTGGGTACATTGTGTGTTCTAGCATAAGCAGAGTTCACTCTATAAACCAGATCTATCTCCCATTCCATCTGTTGTTTTTCCTTGTGGATGTATTCAGCCAAGATGTTAGTCATAATGTCCCTTATATTTTCCCCATCTGCTTCTATAACATTTTGAAATCTAAGATAAAAGGACATTCTCTCAAACTCTGTTTTCATTTGTTGGATATCAAGTTCCTTGTTTCCCCTCTGCACCGCTTCAACCCCCCCCCCCGCCTCACCTCCGCCACCCCACCCTCCACAAGGTCCAGTCTCTGTGAGTTCTTGTAGATTTGGACTTGATTCTCTTTAATTTCTTCCTTCATTTCCTTTAATTGTTTCTTGATTTCTTCCTGGCCCTGTATAAGTTGCTGCAGCATTTGTTGCAAATCCATCTCTGTGCTCTTAGGTTGCATCAGGTCTGTGATCTTTGACTGTGTGGCAGGACTGGATGTTGCAGATGTCGGGGCAGAAGTAGCAAAGCCAGGTTTTCCAGGGGGTGGTCTTTTAGGAGACATAGTTTATAAAATAAAGAGATCAGTCAGTATGGAGAATGGACAGCTGGAGAAGCAGAGCAGCCAGATGAGTCCAGGAGGCAGAAGAACCAGGCAGAGGAGAATTTCTCTAGTCAGTCTGGCAATAGAGAAAAGATTGACTTCCGGTTCCGGCGGCTGACGGCGACGGGCAAGTCCTTTGCCCGCTCCGGCTCCCCGGTGGGCTTCCCCACTCTTGGGGGGCACAGGACGCCCCGGAGAGGCGTCCTGCCGAAGGAGCGGCTTCGCGGGGGATCCTGGCATTGGCGGCGGCTGGTGGGGGGCCCCCCGCTTCGCTCTAGGCATCGGTGAGCAGTCTTGGAGGGCGCTTCGCGTCTCGCAACAGGCTGATCGGACGATGAAACAATAGAAGGAAGCAGCGGTGGTGTGGTGAGGCGCTTCCCCCCTTCATTCCCTCTTTGGACTTAAAGGACTTTTCAGCATTCTATAACTTTAACTTTCAGATTTCCTTGGAGGCGCGGCTGGAGGGAGGGGGATTCCCCCCCCTTGGACAAGCAGCTTGAAATAATTCTGCTCTCAGCCCCAGGGGAAGGAGGAGGGGGGAGAGCCAACCAATGATGCCTCACCCCTGCAAAAGTGATTTTTCACTGAACTTAGCTCCATAATTTATGGATGATCTGAGAACTTTGTGAACTTTTTAAAACTTTGTTATGCCTCTGAGCCCAAAGCTGGCAGGGCAAGATGGCACACTTCCGTTGTCTTCATGAACTCTGAAACCTGACTCCACCTTTAAAATTCAGGCTTCCGGTCTTTGTCTCCGTGCCACCCAGAAGAATCTCCTGTGGATTGTTATTCTTTGAACTCTCTGGGGGAAAATCTTCTTCTTCTTCTTCTTAACAGTCTTTTTTGGAGAGAGAAGTTGAAATGGACTAAGTGGCAAGAAAGAAGGGGGGGAAATAGAAGTCAAATTGTCACTATGCTTATGATAGGCATAAAGATCAGATTAGGCAATCTCAGGCTGCCCAAGGGGTTTTAAGTTCCAGAGTGACTGAAGGCCACTTAAGAGAAACTGGGTGAGAGGTTATTATACCAGATGACACCTCCCCTCTCATGGGTAACGTTGTACAGATATTCAAAAGGAAGAAAAAAGATATTGCTGGCTGCAAGAGGTCGCTGCTGAGTTTTAACAGAAACCCTTGATTAATTCTTTGGGGAATTTAGTTGTAGCTACGTTTAAGACAAGCACACACTCATGTTGTGCCTGTTGCCGACAGTGAGGTCGTTAATCTTGCAACGGAAGAGCAATTAAGGCAATGGTTACATGCCATCCCTCTTTGTAGAAAGACCCTAAAGGAAGCCAAGGCAAGGAAAAAAAATCACAGTTCTGTTAGCTGCATTCCAATTCCTTACATCTTACTGGAAAAGTAATTTTTTTCAAATAAGCGGGTGTTTATTATGCTAAAACTAAAGGAGACGGGGCGGGGGGAATTGAAACGGTATTAATGAGGATTAGGGATCACATCTTTCAATTTGCCAAAGAGGTTTGCACCCATTGACTGAAAATAGAAAAAGCTCTATGGGGAGCATAATTTTGTCTCAAGGATTCTGAAATAAATTAGCCCCGTTATACACAAACTCTCTTATCTCCTGGTTTCCCGTGTATTAATTTCCTTTGAGAGCTAAATGAGAATACGAGTTAGCAGCAAGCAGTGAAATTGCATCCCATATGATAAACAGTGATTATAAGGACAACATTTCTCTGTGGATGGCTCCAGACAATAATTCTCTGCTTTGACAGAGGTAAGAGTTGACCGATAGTCTTAATACTCCAACAAGGCTATTAATCTGGGTCAAAAGGCCCTAATTAATCAATTAACAAGTTGAACCTGAATTTTAAATGTTTTATTTTGAGTGAAATGCAACTAGCATAGTTTTGGAACATCCGCCCTTCCTGATATAAATGCCCAATATTGAAATGATTTTTAGTCGTTTATAACCATCTATTGTGATGTAGAAATATTGGGCATTTATACAGTAGTAGTAGAAAGTTGATATGAAAGCCTTGACGAATGCCAACCCATCTTAAATCTAAGATTTACAAGACGACCATCCACCTTGTTGCACTATATGGCACTGAATGCTAGTAAGACCACACCTAGAGTACTGCATCCAGTTTTGGTCACCACACTATAAAAAAGATTCTTAAAAATGCAGAGAAGAGCAACCAGGATGATTAGGGGACTGGAGACTGAAACATATGAAGAATGGTTAAAAGGAACTGGGCAAGGCTAATCTAATGAAGACAAGGACCAAGGGAGACAAGATAGCAGTCTTCCAATATTTGAGGGGCTGCTACAGAGAGGAGGGGGGTCAAGCTGTTTTCCAAAACACTGAAGGCCAGACAAGGAATAATGGCTGGAAACTGAGTAAGGAGAGATTCAACCTAGAAATAAGGAGGACATTTCTGACAGTGGGAACAATCAACCCATGGAAAAGAAGTTGCATTCAGAAGTTGTGGGGGCTTCATCACTTGAGACTTTCAAGAAGAGATTGGATTGCCATTTGTCAGAAATGGTGCAAGGTTTCCTGCTTGAGCAGGGGGTTGGACTAGATGACCTTCCAACTCTTTAATTTGTTAAACTCTCTCCATCCCATGAAAATGAAAATGTTCCATTGGCTATTGGACATCTCAGCATAAATGACACCATTAGACAACATTTTGGTGTGACATCAATTATAGAGAAGGTGAGAGAAGGTCGGCTCCACTGGTATGCACATGTCCAGAGAGAGCACCTTCCACTGTGGCCAAGACTGGCTACCAACTAGAAGTCAACGGCCAGCGACCTCGCGAGCATCCAAAACAGAGATGGTAAGACACCATCAACAAAGATATGCAAGCTGTGGGCCTGCACCTTGGAGACACAGCTGACTGTGGAAAATGGTGTTCAATTATGTGAAAAGTGGACCCTGCACCTACGGGAATATACGAGGAGGAGGAGGAGGAGGAGGAGGAGGAGGAGGAGGAGGAGGAGGAAGAGGAGGAGGAGGAGGAGGAGGAGGATAATGGAATAGAAAGCATGAGGATGAAATAATCCCATGGTTCTAGCTAATTTATTTATTTTTCTAAAAAAAATCCATCAACTATTATTCTTCAGTGTCCCCTATTTCCCCCCCCCCCTAAAAAGCAGGGTAATGGTTCCAAGACCAGATTAAAAAGAAAATTAAAAGGGCATGTCTTTGAGACATCTTATTCTTGCAGGATTCAATGAATTTGTGATTCCTCTGGCAGGAATAGAATACCATATATTTATCCATTTAAGAAAGAATAGATAAACTTCAACTGTCCTGTAAACTTCCACTGTACTATAACAAAAACTTTCCATGGGTCCATTAAATATAACCAATGTGTGCATTTATCTTTAAGAATTTTCTTTGCATTTGTTGTAGATTCCATGTCATTATTTTTTCTATAGATGTGTAGAAACATAAGTACCTTTTAGAGATACTTTTAGAGAAAGAATATTTTTCTCCTTATAAATCTTAACCAAAAATAGATATAGTTTGTATATCTATTTCACAGTTACCCAAACTTATAAAAGTTATTTTACTAATAAAAGTAGCATTGCAGTGTTTGCTAAAACTTATACACGCTGTAATTCAGAACTTGTTATAATTCACAGAGTCGCTAGATCGAAAGATGAAGATCAAATGGTTTATTATTATTACGAGAAGATATCAAATCAATGTGCCAATTTGAGTTAAAGAACTTCTACTCAACTAATTCAGTGCCTGATTTATTATTATTATTATTATTCACAGTATGAGAATCCAATAAACCTTTATGAGAATAATATGTATGTCTTTGGCACTGAATAGAAAGAATACCGTATAAAATACAATCAGAATCCAATGATGGCTATAGAACAACATATTAAATTGATTTGAGATCAGTTAGTTCTTTTGGACATATTGTAGATCAGTGTTTCTCAATCTTGGCAACTTTAAGACCTGTTGAAGAGTTGAAGTCCTCAGATCTTAAAGTTGCTAAGGTTGAAAAATGCTGTTGTAGATGGATGTTGTTAAGCAGATACATATTACAAGAGATAACGCACCAGGTAAATTGTTGGCCTATCAAGAGAGGAAACAACCATCACTCAGAGGTGGGTTCCTTCGGGTTCGGCCCGGTTCGGCCGAGTAGCTAGTAATTCGGTCTGCCACGCTCCTGAACCAGTTCTATTGCCGGTGCCGCCATCTTGATTTTAGGTTACGCCCATGCCCAGAACAATCTTCATATGCAGAAATGTATTTTTTTCCCTTTTCTAACATTGTGCGCATGCACAGACCTGCATATGCGCACGTGTGCAGCACACAATTTTTTGGTATGCCAAACCAGCAGTAATGCCGGTAGCAGCCCACCCCTGCAATCACTTTTGTTTGGGATGTAAAGTGTGTTTCACATCTTCAGAAGAGATTGTGAAACAGTTCCTGAAGTACAGTTTTCAACAATATGACAAACATATCAAATTTGAAGCAGATTATACAATATTTGGATACAGCACGGATTATGAAAAGCACAAATCAGCAAAATAAAATAAAATAAAAGGAAGCAATATTATTATTTAATAAATCTGGACCTTTTTTATTCAGTATATAAGTTCTACTGATTTCTTGGTTGTTTATGAGCTTGACTGTTTGCTTCCAGATGTTTCATTATCCAAATAAGTAATGGGAACATGGGGTTTGCTTCCTATTTATATACTTTCAAAAGTATTTTGATGAGATTGTTAAACTAGCTAGTAAATTAAATAAAATGGCGACTGTTTCTTCTTTATGACAAATAGCTTTCATATGTTTGATTTGTAAGAATGGGAACAGCACACCCTGTCAAATGCCTTACAACTCTATCTCGTTACAGTTTTTACACCCATTCTTGCAAAAAGAGTCTTTTAGCCAATGTACTCACTTGATCAGACTGGGTTTGTCCCTGTGTATTTTAATGGCATTAACAGTATTAATACAATAATAATAATAAGTTAGCAGCTATGGCTTCTCTGAATATAGAAAAAAGTTTTAGATAATTTGAATGGCTTTTTATGTTTTTGATTTTGGAGAATAGACTAGAATATCAGAGTTGGAAGGGACCTTGGAGATCTTCTAGTCCAACCCCCTGCTCAGGAAGGAAACCCTACACCACTTCAGACAAATGGTTATCCAATATCTTTAAAACTTCCAGTGTTGGAGCATTCAGAACCTCTGGAGGCAAGTTGTTCCATTGGTTAATTTTTCTCACTGTCAAGAAATTTTCTCCTTAATTCTAAATTGCTTCTCTCCTTGATTAATTTCCATCCATTGCTTCTTGTTCTACCCTCAGGTGCTTTGGAGAATAGTTTGACTCCCTCTTCTTTGTGGCAACCCCTGAGATATTGGAACACTGCTATCATGTCTCCCCTAGTCCTTCTTTCTCTTAAGCTAAACATACCCAGTTCCTGCAACCGTTCTTCATATGTTTTAGTCTCCAGTCCCCTAATCATTTTTGTTGCTCTTCTCTGCACTCTTTCTAGAGTCTCCACATCTTTTTTTTAGATCGTGGCAACCAAAACTGTATGCTGTATTCCAGGAATGGCCTTACCAAGGCTTGTAAAGTGGTATTAACCCTTCACGTGATCTTGATTCTATCCCTCTGTTTATGTAGCCTAGAACTGTGTTGGCTTTTTTGGCAGCTGCAGCACACGGCTGGCTCACATTTAAATGGTAGTGCACCATTTAAATCAGTGATTGCTCATTACACACACAGACATGCACGCACACACACACACACACAAACAAACAAACTCATAAAGGGCTTACTATGTACAATGTACAAGGTAATAAAATTGGTTTATATCACTATATGTATTGTTACAAAATGACCAATGTGTCTCCTCCCCTCTCCCCCCACCTCTGTTTTTATTGGGATTACAATAAAAACCAGAAAGTCCAGTTGCCTCTTGAAAAAGCACTTTTGGTACATTCCAGAATGAACCCCAAGTTTCCTATTAAGATCTGACTGAGTTTGAAATGCTTACAATATTGGTTATGGATTATCTAAAACTTGCTACATAAATATTTACCAGTCAGGCAATTCAAAGATTGTGAGATTAAATGGATGCAGAATTTAAACAAATGGTAACAGAAACATTACTGAAAGCATCAAATTCACTGTGAATATTACACTCGCAGAAAACTAGCATATATTTTTTTATGCAATACTCTCTGTGTTGACTTGCAAAATGAATAAAACATTTAAAAAATGTCTGGAAATGTAACAATCCGGTTAGATCAATCTTTGAATGCTTATGTAGCAAAGTTCAGCAATTCTGGAAGATAATTCATCATAGGATGAAACAAAATTTAAATATTGACATGAGAGCAGTTACTAGGAACTTAGTTGCTATGCCTCCCACTGGGAAATACACTCAATTCCTTCATTAGGAGACAGGCATATTAAGCTTTAGGAGTATACATCAATGTCAAAAAAAATAATTTCATCTCTAGAAAGTAACTCATACTAACTTTACCCCCGTTTGGGAACTTTTTATGGGTTATAATTTCACACATAGGCTTGATGCTGTCCCTCTGTTGACACAGCCTAGGACGTGAGGACTAGGACTGGCTTAGTTAGAAATTCTTGCTAAATCTTCTTATATTGTTCTTAATTTGAGTGATCATTCTTATCTTCCTGGCAGTTTTATTGATTTCTGAATCAATTGCAGTGTGAATTCTTCAGGCGCTAAACTGAGGAAACCTTTTCTTTATATCTGGTTCCAATTAAATTGTATTTGATTTTTTAAAAATTTTGTATTATATAACTTGAAACTTTTCTTCCTTCTTTCCTCCCTCCCTCCCTCCCTTCTATATCATCTCAATTTCTCTCCTTCCTTCCTTCCTTCCTTCCTTCCTTCCTTCCTTCCTTCCTATTGTAATATTTATGTATATGCGTTTCTTTGTGTGTCAAACAGAGGAGTCAAATCAGAGGTGGTATGCAGCAGGTTCTGACCAGTTCTGGAGAACCGGTAGTGGACATTTTGAGTAGTTCGGAGAACCGGCAAAAATCGCCTCTGGCTGGCCCCGCCCCCATCTATTCTCTGCCTCCCGAGTCCCAGCTAATCGGGAGGGAATGGGGATTTTGCAGTATCCTTCCCCTGCCACACCCACCAAGCCACGCCCACATAACAAATTTAGTAAAAAAATTGAATCCCACCACTGAATCAAATCTATTCACTTCCTAACACAGGATAGAAAGTGAGATTCTTTCCAAGCTTATCCCATAATTTAATATTTCAAGATGTTTGCTTATTACACCACCCACATTATATTTTATATTAGAGTTTGCACATTGTGGTTCTAAGAGCACAGGAGTGCTGCACTCTGAGCAATATGTATTTTGCTGTTTTGGTAACTTGTTCAGTAGTTTTAATAGTATTTAAAATTCTGTCCCTTTTAGAGATTTCTTTTGCTTTAAAATTGTAGTCAGCTTTAGCAATTGACCATAAAAATGATGGATTAATGATTCCCTGCCCTCTGCAGCTTTGCTGCATCTCTGAAGCCCATCCAAATATTTTTTATGAAATTTTAATTTTACTGCAATAAAAGGAGAACTTTCTTTATTGGCCTTGATCATAATAAGACATTGAAATGAACGGGGAACTTCTTAAATACATTACACATTCCTTTTTTTTTTAATGTTCACTTATTTTATTTTTAAATGTATTCAGATCAAAGGTAGGTTTTCTCCATTTGTGTTTTTGTGCTGGTAGTTCAATAATTTTTGGAATTATTGTACTTCTCTAATCTTCAACTCTATATACACCTGGGTTATTTCATTCTAATTTTAATTACTAATTCTTTTAGTCATTCTTATATTAATTAACTGGTGTAGGGCCTAAGCAGGGGGTTGGCCTAGAAGACCTTCAAGGTCCCTTCCAATTCTGTTATTCTATTTTTTACTATTTGGACTGCTGCAATATAATGTACATTAGGTGTAAGTCAATGAAGTTGCTAAATTGCTCCTAAATGTGTGCCATATGTTATAGCTACGTTTCAGCAGTGTTTTAATTCTATTTTGAAGTTCGGGCGTGTGCAATCCCACAACTGCTGTTTCTCTTTAGGAGCCCTTGTTTTGCAAACAGCTTTCTGGAGGCACACTTCTTTAGAACTGTACATCCAGTTAGTAATATGGTAATTGCTTAATAACAGGACAAATTCATTAAATCCAAGGATACAGATTCACTTACTATTCAAACCAAGCATCTCATTTGTATAAGAATCACTTATAAATTTTAATAGTGGTGCCTCATCACCATTGGAACCCCAGATGGAAAACCAACCCTGGGATACGACCTGTTCCTTAATTATAAAACGATAAGGAACATGACTTTGAAATGACAACACTTTCCTTTATCAAGCTACTTGTTTTGCATGGGGATTTCCTCGTAGAGAGAAGAAGAAATAAGTCTACTACTTTAAGGAACATAGGAAGCAAGTATGACATTTTTTTAGAATGGAATTCTTTATTGGTCAAGTGTCATTGGACACACAAGGGATTTGTTTTTGGTGCATAAGCTCTCAGAGTACATAAAAACACATTCATCAAGAATCATAAGATACAACACTTGGTGATAGTCATAGGATACTATATAAGCAATCAAATCATACTAGGAAACGGAATAAAACAATATAAATTTTAAAGGTACAAGCAACATGGTTATAGTCATAAGTGGAAAGAGATAGGTACTAGTAAAGAGATAGATACTAGGAAGGAAGAGAAGAATAATAGTAATACAGTCTTAGTAGATAAATTGAGAATGTTGTGGAGATAAGTAGTTTAGCAGAGTTATGGCATGGGGGGGAAAACTGTCCTTGTGTCTAGATGTTCTGGTGTGCAGTGCTCTATAGTGTCATTTTGAGGGTAGAAGTTGAAACAATTTATGTCCAGGATGTGAGGGGTCTGTAGATATTTTCACAGCCCCCTTTTTGACTCGTGCAGTATACAGGTCCTAAATGGAAGGCAGGTTGGTAGCCATTGTTTTTTCTACAGTTCTAATTATCCATTGAAGTCTATGTCTGTCTTGTTCTTTATGTTTGTATCTGATGCTAAAGCAGAACCTGGGTTCAAAAACCATAGTACACCATTGTTTCTTTTGAGTACATTTTGTGGAATAAACTACAGTGGTTTATTCAGTGCTATACCATAAAACATCGTGAACAAATAACAGTACTTTCATAGAAGAATCCCAGTATATTTAATACATGATAATAAGCAAAAACAAAGATGCACTATGGTTTAGTGTAATGTGTGAAACAAGCTATATTTCAGGATGATGAGTTTAAAATAGCTTGAATCTTGGGCAAAGGTGTGACAATCAAAATATTAAGTGTTCTTATATGGAAGATAATACTTGGGCTACCACCTGAATTCTAAAACTGTAGTTCATGTAAGTTCACTTTTGTTTAAACGAACCAGCTATAAGAACCATAAGTGGATTTTGGTTTTCTGCAAAGAATTAACCCTAGCTAATTCCAAGAGCAAAATCTTCCAAATTCTTATTGACAAGTTGACAAATCATGGGGAGGATATGTAAGCCCCGATCCATGCTGTGACATGTTTCTGTCATGTTAGATTAGGTTGTTATTTTGACATCTGAATGGCGCCTTCAGAAACCATCAACAACAAATGGGCATAGATTTTCACAAGCTGTCCATTCCCTTTTTGTACACTGCTGTGTAGCTAGTTACCACTTCATTTTGGTGCTCGATCTTCCAAGCTTGGATTATACACTAAACTGATACTCAAAATTATAATAACATGGAAACCTACCTCAAAACTTGCGTATACCAATGAGTAGTGTGTGAAGTCCTTCTTTCATTGTTTGGAAAACCTCTAATCCCATAAATCTATTCTTCCTCCTTTGTTGTTGTTGTTAGTTGCAAAGTCATGTTCAACCCATCATGACCCCATGGACAACATTCCTCCAAGTCTTCCTGTCCTCTACCATCCTCTGGAGTCCATTGAAGCTCACGCTGAGTGCTTCAGTGACACCATCCAGCCACCTCATTCTCTGTCGTCCCATTCTTCTTTTGCCCTCCATCGTTCCAGGCATGAGGCTCTTCTCCATGGAGTCCTTCCTTCTCCTTAGGTGGCCAAAGTCTTTGAGTTTCCTCTTCAGGATCTGGCCTTCTAAAGAGCAGTCAGGGTTGATCTCCTCTAGGACTGACCGGTTTGATTGCCTTGCACTCCAAGGGACTCGCAGGAGTCTTCTCCAGAACCAGAGTTCAAAGGCCTCCATTCTTTGGCGCTCAGCCTTCCTTATGGACCAATCTTCACAGCCATCCATTGCAACTGGGAAAACCTCCTTTAGCCCATGTTAAAAAATGTCAGTTGTAAAATTGATTATTTTAATTTACATACAGAGTGCCTGAAATTGAACAATGCCCTGTTTCATTCATGGGTATTTATTCCACTCTGCTTTTCAAGTCTCCTTTCACCAATTTTTCATTTTAGATTTGTTTGTTTATGTATTTCTTCAGTTTCTATAACCTACAGTTTTCCTTCTACAGTTTCTTTCTGCCCGTGACCTTGTTCTTTAATTTTAAAAGTCGTTGCTTGAATCACTGTAAAGTGTTAAATTTTTGAATTTTAGCTTTGGATTCTGTAATATTTCCCTTGTTCAGAGAGTATACTGAGTGGTTTTATTTTCCTATAGGGGGAGAATTTGTAAAGCAATAGAATATCTGCATGTCTGATTTTATCTAACCTTCTCTGAGAATTTTCCCCTCAAAATGCACTCAAAAAATTCCCTGGTTTATATGCATTAATATGTGTGAGCTTCCTCTTTCTCAGTCCAAGGTTGTAAGGTAACCTTGATAAAGCCCCTTAGTTTAAGTTGCTGTAGGTGAGCAGCTAAATGTGCCATAAATTTCCTAAACCCTTCAGCTTCCAACCGAGATAACAATGGCTGTTGCCCTGACTTCCTGACTTCAGCTCTAGATCACTGTTTTGGTTTCTCAATTCACTTAATAATTGAATTTTGTGACTCAGTGAGGGTGATATGTGTACCGTTGTATTGCTATAGATGAATGGGGATGATAACTGTAGTTTATAGAAGCCAATAATGATGAAAGGGCAATGTTTAAAAATAGGAAATTAGAGTAACGGGTGAAAGAATCTCAGCATGATAGTAATCAATTCCAGGTCTTCTCTTTGTTATGCTGTGGAAAGTCGAATCTTTTGTCAAACGTTGGCATTACCTTGAGAGAGGGAAGCAAGAGTGGCAAAATATAGTTGGGGTAATGAGCCTTCCAAGCTGGGAAACCACACCATTCCAAATGAGTGTCTTCTACATCCCAAAAGCTGCTTTTTGAGATTTTTGAACATGGGTCATCTAATCAAAACAAATTCGGTGCAGTCATCTGCATGAGCCACTTCAAGGAACTTGGAGATGTCCCAATAACTGTTCTCAAAGAATATGCTTTCGTAGCAAAAGTTTGATGTTATTCTCAGTCAACTGTGAGAACAGCCTTAATAAAGATCCATAGCTGTTCTGGATTTATAGTGATTTCCAAATTCTCCTGAGACAAGTCTTGGCATACCAAAGATCTCTGTTTGCGGCAAACCATCTTGGTGTTCTGACTGAGGCTTCCCGAGAGCATGAAGCAAACTCCTTGTCCTGACAAAAAAACCCTTTTATTAATTTACTGTGAATTCTGCTCATTCACATCCAACAAAGTCTTTCAAGGGAGGATTTACAGTCAGATGATATCTCTTCTTGAAAGCTTCCAGGGATGAAGCTCCCACAACTTCCGAAGGCAACTTTTGTTCCATCGCTTGATTGTTCTCACTGTCAGAAAAGTTCCCCTTATTTCCAGGTTGAATCTCTCCTTGATCAGTTTCCATCCAATATTCCTTGCCTGGCCTTCAGGTGCCTTGGAAAACAGCTTGACCCCCTCCTCTCTGTGGCAGCCCCTCAAATATTGGAAGACTATTATCATGTCTCCCCTGGTCCTTCTCTTCGCTAGACTGGCCATGCCCAGTTCCTGCAACCTTTCATATAACATACTTAAGATCTAAAGTTCAAATGGGAGGGGGGGATATCCAGAGATGTTGCTTCTGGGCAAAGAGTTAAGGGTGTCCTGCTGCTTCAGCTAACAGAGGATTTACACAGACCTGCTTTCTATTGCTTTTACTACTTTGGGAGGGAAATAGTTTCATGTTGTGTACTCAAAAGAAGGAATCTATCTACCTAACAACCATCAGATACCATGGAATACTTCTAATTCTAGCCACTTGCTATCAGAACTGTCATTACCTTTGTAGAATAGAATAGAACAGAATATGATAGGATAGGATGGAATGGAATGGAATGGAATGGAATAGAATAGAATAGAATAGAATAGAATAGAATAGAATAGAATAGAATAGAATAGAATAGAATAGAATAGAACAGAACTCTTTATTGGCCAAGTGTGATTGGACACACAAGGAATTTGTCTTTGGTGCAGATGCTCTCAGTGTACATAAAGAGACAAGATACATTTGTCAAGAATCATAAGGTACAACACTTAATGATAGTCATAGGGTACAAATAAGCAATCAGAAAAAAATC
The DNA here is from genome assembly GCF_964273705.1 of Natrix helvetica. Lineage (NCBI taxonomy): Eukaryota > Metazoa > Chordata > Lepidosauria > Squamata > Natricidae > Natrix > Natrix helvetica. The sequence goes on from NC_138557.1 coordinate 12,152,849, forward strand.
AGTATCAATATAAATCATAAGGATACAGGCAACAAAGTTACAGTCCTGCAGTCATAAGTGGGAGGAGATGGGTGATAGGAACTATGAGAAGATTAATAGTAATAGTAATGCAGACCTAGTGAATAGTTTGATAGTGTTGAGGGAATTATTTGTTTAGCAGAGTGATGGCATTTGGGAAAAAAAAAAACTGTTCTTGTGTCCAGTTGTTCTGATGTGCAATGCTCTATAGCTTCATTTTTAGGGTAGGGGTTGAAACAATTTATGTCCAGGATGTGAGGGGTCTGTGGATATTTTTAAAGCCCTCTTTTTGACTCGTGCATGTACAGGTCCTCAATGGAAGGCAGGTTGGTAGTAATTGTTTTTTCTGCGTCTAATTATGTTTAATTTATGTTTAGCTACTAATACTAATGAGCAACACGGTCACTATCAAAACAGTTGCTAGGTGATACCATGACTTCAGCTTCCTCTATTTTTATGGACCTGGGAAGATTGGCAATTCAAGGATGGGTTGTAAATCCGAAGGTGTGTTTTTCCAAAAGGCAACTGGACTTCCTTTGTGGGTTTTTTTTCCCTTCAAAAACATTTGCTTCTCATCCAAGAAGCTTCTTCCGTTCTCCAGTTAGAACGGGGAAAAAGCTTCTTGGATGAGAAGTGAAACATTTTCAATGGAAAAGAAAACCAAGAAAGTCCAGTTGTGTTTTGGGGGGAAAACCCATCTTTGGGACAACTTTTTGACCTGGATGATTGAGAATCTCCATAGATAATTGGTGGCAAAGCTATCTTTTCATCACAATCACAGAACAGCCGCTGTAAGAGGCAGTTGTTAAATGAAAACTAACTGTACCAAATTCAGTTGAGATAGACAGGACTTTTTCCACTTTTCCCAAATATGAAGCCAACCAAACTAGTCTACCAGTCCTCTAGGAGGCTGCTAAAATCCTGTCCAAAAATAAGTCAACTGACAGGCTGGGTCAAAGTTGCAAAGTGTTCTCTAAATGAACTGTACAAGCCCCTTCTCACTTCACGTCACACCACTTCTCTGCCCCACTGACCTGGGACTATTTCTGGACTTGTGTTCAGAAACAGTCTGAGTGACAGGTCAGTGGCATGAATCACTTCTGTTCTGGTGACTTGTCACTTGGTAAACTTGAAAGGTTGCTAAAATCTCAGGCACCCACCCACCTACCCACATTTTCCCAGCTATTCCACTATGCAAGGAAGGCAATATATATATATGTCCAGGATGTGGACATTCATACATACATACATACATACACACACACACACACACACACACACACACACACACGTGTGTGTGTGTGTGTGTGTATTTGTGTTACAACCCCCGGTATGCCTAAATATGGGAGGAAGGTCACTACTCAAATCCCAGTAAGGGTATGGCTAGCTGATGAGAGCTAATTAGCTCGAAATAGATCTATACTAGTCTCCCTTTATTTATTTATCAGTACAATATATATGTTATTGTCTATTTTATGCAAACCAGTGTAAAACAGCCTTGGGCTCTGGATGAATTCATCTCATCCCCATGAGAAATCAGTTACATCTTTGAACTGCCAACAGTCCCGAATTTCCCTGAATCTTCTGGAGGGCAAAAAACAGCCCAACGGGCATCCCAGGAGTCAGAAAATGGGCCATTTCCGGTCTCTGGAGGGCCTCCAGGAGGGCAGGGAAGGCTGTTTTTGCCTTCCCCAGGCTCCCAGAAAGCCTCCAGAGCCTGGGGAGGGTGAAAAATGGACCTACCGGGCCAACTGGAAGTCGGAAAACAGGCTGTTTTCAGCCTCCGGAGGGACTTGAGGGGGAGGCCATTTTTCCCCTCCCCAGGTTCCAAGAAAGCCGTGCGCAGGACAACAGGGGGGTGGGGGTGTTGTCACGCATGCATGCGCAGGGACACTGCACGAGTGGGCATTAAATTATGGGGCTGGGTTCACCATCACTGCCCTACACCATTTCTGACAAATGGCAGTCCAGTCTCTTCTAGAAAGTCTCAAGTGATGAAGCTCTCACAACTTTTGAAGGCAACTTCTGTTCCATGGGTTGATTGCTCTCACTGTCAGAAAATTCTTCCTTATTTCCAGGTTGAATCTCTCCTTTTATCAGTTTCCATCCATTGTTCCTTGTCTGGCCTTCAGGTGTTTTAGAAAAAGGCTTGACCTCCTCCTCTCTGTGGCAGCCTCTCAGATATTGGAAGACTGCTCCCCTGTCTCCCCTGGTCCTTCTCTTTACTAGACTAGCCATGCCCAGTTCCTGCAACCGTCCATCATATGTTTTTAGCCTCCAGTCCCCCAGTGTACATACGTACATATTTAACGTTGTTTCACTGCAACAGCTTTGTATGGTTATCTTTCTAGGAAAAAAAAACACACCCTGAAATAGTTATTTCAAGGACAGAGGTGGGCAATTAATTTCCTCAATGGGCTGGGACAGGGACTGTTGTGGAGAGCCACTACCACTTTCATCCCACTGCTGCCCTCCTGCATATACTACCTTACTGCCACCTTTACTCACCAGGACCGCCAAAGGGCCGGATGCAGCCCGCATGTACAGTTCTGTTCAAGAACCTCCAAGTCGATTAGATCTTGGCGTTTAGGGAAGTATTCATGTAAACAGAACCAGGACCGGGCTGCTGGGGGTTCGCAGGGGTTTGGAAGAACCTCTGTGCAGTTTGGAGATCCCCCGCCCACCCCTCTCCTCTCAGGTGTCCCCACTTGGTCCGTTTTGGATGCAGGTGAGTGCAGGGCATGCACATGGAGGCTCTGGGAGGGCGAAAAATGAGCCTACCGGAACTTTGGGGAGGCCGTTTCCAGCCTCCTGAGGGCCTCTGAAGCCCTCCTGGAGGCTCAAGAAAAGCCAATGGAACTCATATAGGAGAAAATCTCAGGGGCTGCCACAAAGAAGAGAGAGTCAAGCTATTCTCCAAGGCACCTGAGGATAGAACAAGAAGCAATGGGTGGAAACTAATTAAGGAGAGAAGCAACTTAGAACTGAGGAGAAATTTCCTGACAGTTAGAACAGTTAATCAGTGGAACAGCTTCCCTCCAGAAGTTGTGAATGCTCCAACACTGGAAGTCTTTAAGAAGATGTTGGATAGCTATTTGTCTGAAATGGTATAGGGTTTCCTACCTAGGCAGGGGGTTGGACTAGAAGACCTCCAAGGTCCCTTCCAACTCTACTATTGTATTGTATTGTAAAAAGGCCCCCTTTGGCCAAGGTGCCAGAGGCCGACTAGATTACACCCACCATGGCCACGCCTACCCAACAACCGGGCAGAGAACCCCTTGCTAAAATGTTTGAAGCCCACCCCTGAGTACAACATACAGTGTTTGGAAGTGCCTTCTGTCTCTCAGATGATAATCTAATAAGAGAGATGGGCCAATAAAGTCCAGTTACAGTTCCTGTTTTATTTATTTTTACGCAATTACGCACCACGCAGTCAGACGAAGTTGTAGACTATCGAAAGTGTTTATTGATCAGAAAAGTGGGCTCCGTTTTTATTTTTCTATTGAAGCCTTTGAAAGAACATGTACAAGTGTACATTGCTTGGTTTCATCACTTTGCCTTTATCACTGCAAGAGCTTCTTATGTGTGCAAACACCCCTGAGGTACAACATTGCGTAGCTTCGCCGTACATTCTTGCAAGCAGTGATCTATCTTCATACCACTTACATGAAGGATGCAACGGATTTCAGTGGGAATATTCTGCAGCAATTGTTTGGAAGAAGGTTGGAGGGCCTCTGCTTCGTGTGTTGAGGGACTGATTCATGTATAAGTTTTGTTCTCCCTCTTGCTAATTAATATAGCTAGCAGATAATTAATTCAGCAAGGACTGTGTATGTTCTGTCCTTCAGTTATAATGAACTCCTTTAGTGTGCTATGAGTTGGTGGGCAATGTTTTTGGTTGCCAGTGAGGTCGAAGAAGAATATAAATCAGGACAAACTGCTATTGCTAGCAGTGTTAAGAAGAAAAAGCAACACACGTACACACACACACGCGCGCGCGCACACACACACACACACACACACACACACACACACACACACACACACTGATTCAAGGAAGATGATTGCCTTCCAATCTTTCTTGAAGACTTGTTGGCCAATCTGCTTTGAAGAAAACTTAAGCTTATGCTGCCATTGTGCTAATAACAGGAGCCATGCTGGCAGAGTGGTTAGAATGCAGTACCGCAGGCTAATTCTGCTGACTGTGGACTGCCAGCAGTTTGGCAGTTCGATTCTCACCAGCTCAAGGTTGATCTTAGAATCCAGTATTATGTTCTCAGCATGCCAGCTTTCAATTTCATTTATGTCCTTAACTTTCCTCTCCTCTCCTCTCCCCTCCCCTCTCCTCCCCTCCCTCTCTCCCTTCCTTAGAAGAGGGAGTCAAGCTAGTCTCCAAAGCACCCGAAGGCAAGACAAGGAGCAATGGGTGAAAACTAATCAAGGAGAGAAGCAACCTAGAAATGCCCTGACAGTTAGAACAATTAATCAGTGGAACAGAAGTTTCCTCCAGAAGTTGTGAATGATCCAACACTGGAAGTTTTGGATGACCATTTGTCTGAAGTGGTGTATGGTTTCCTGCCTACGCAGGGGGTTGGACTAGAAGACCTCCGAGGTCTCTTCCAACTTCGCTATTCTATTCTATTCTATTCCTCCCTTCCTTCCTCCTTAAAAATGTAAGATGAATTAGCATGGAGCCTTCCATAGGCCATTTATGTTTCTGGACATCCTGTTGACCGCTCTTTAATTACACAATTATTTTCTGAGTTAATGGGGTATGATGACTTGCAAGGTCCAAATAAATTGTCTCCGAAGTTTGTTTTCTTTCAAGCTCTTCCCATCTGGTTAAAAGAGAATGCCAAACCATTGTAATGTCAACGGCGGCTTTTAGTTAAGACTGAGCTGCTGGAATGATATTTCTGGTTGCCATTTCCTTTTCCAATCTGTCGGATTCGCTTCAGTTTAAGATTCCTAATTAGTGCTGCATCATAAAACCGAGAACCACCTGGTGGCTGCTACTGAAAGGAAAGCTTTAGTTTATTATACAACAACCTACGGGCACGACCCCTCTACAATATTTGTAAGAAGCAGTAAAACAACATACTGTGTCTTAGGCTGACAACAGATTCCATTCAGTTGCTGGAAGTATGCCCAGCTAGCACAGGCAGACATGGAAGCCCCCGAGAAGTAAGACGAAATAATCATGTAAAAATGTGGCCTGTTCAATATTTTTATTTTATTTGCCTGTTCTGTTGAATTTTATGAGGCCTCCATTCTTGTCGACAAACACCACTAGATCATTTGCTCATTCAAACAAAGTTGTTGTTGTTAGTTCTCTAGTTTCTCTAGGACTGACCGGTTGGATCGCCTTGCAGTCCATCTTTTCTATACTATCTATCTATCTATCATCTATCTATCTATCTATCTATCTATCTATCTATCTATCTATCTATCTATCTATCTATCATCTATCTATCATCTATCTATCTATCTATCTATCTATCTATCTATCTATCTATCTATCTATCATCTATCATCTATCTATCATCTATCTATCTATCTATCTATCATCTATCTATCTATCATCTATCTATCTATCTATCTATCTATCATCTATCTATCTATCATCTATCTATCTATCTATCTATCTATCTATCATCTATCTATCATCTATCTATCTATCTATCTATCTATCTATCTATCTATCTATCTATCTATCTATCTATCTATCTATCTATCATCTATCTATCTATCATCTATCTATCTATCTATCTATCTATCTATCATCTATCTATCTATCTATCATCTATCTATCTATCTATCATCTATCTATCTATCTATCATCTATCTATCTATCTATCTATCTATCTATCTATCTATCTATCTATCATCTATCTATCTATCATCTATCTATCTATCTATCTATCTATCTATCTATCTATCATCTATCTATCTATCTATCATCTATCTATCTAATCTATCTATCTATCTATCTATCTATCATCTATCTATCTATCTATCTATCTATCTATCTATCTATCTATCTATCTATCATCTTTTCTATGTTGTTGTTGTTCTTAGTTGCGAAGTCATGTCTGACCTTTCGTGACCCCATGGACAACATTCCTCCAGGCCTTCCTGTCCTCTATCATCCTCTGGAGTCCATTTAAGCTCATGCCAACTGCTTCAGTGACTCCATCCAGCCACCTCCTTCTCTGTCATCTCCTTCTTCTTTTGACCTCCGTCTTTCCCAACATGAGGCTCTTCTCCTTCCTTCTCATTAGGTGGCCAAAGTATTTGAGTTTCCTCTTCAGGATCTGACCTTCTAAAGAGCAGTCAAGGTTGACCTTCTCTAGGACTGACCAGTTGGATGGCCTTGCAGTCCAAGGGACTCGCAGGAGTCTTCTCCAGCACCAGAGTTCAAAGGCCTCCATTCTTTGGTGCTCAGCCTTTCTTATGATCCAACTTTCACAGCCATCCATTGCAACTGGGAAAACCATAGCCTTCTCTGTGGCAATCCCTCAAATATTGAAAGATTGTTGTCATGTTACACCTGGTCTTTCTGTTTGTTAAAGTAGACATACCTAGTTCCCACAATTGTTCATCGTACCGTTTAGCCTCCAGTCCCCAAATCATCTTTGTTGCTCTTCTTTGAACTCTTTCCAGGATATCAAAATCTTTTTTGTATTGTGGTGACCAGAAATGGAAGCTGTGTTCCAAATGTGGTCTTTCAAAGGCATTATAATGTGGCACTATCATTTCACTTGATCTTGTCACTCTTGTTGATGCACCTTAGAAAATAATCCAGCCTTGTACAGGATTATACGGCCTTGTACTAGATCCATGATTACTCCTGTTTTCCTCCATATTTCTTCCTAACCATTTTCCTGATGCAAAATTCTTGAAATTCATAACTGGCCTATGAATTGAAGCAATTTTATAGACTAGAATGAAATTGAGAAAAGAAAGAACATTCCCATCCCAACACGTAAGACCATTTGAGGGTCAACATCTGTAAGTTGGAGCCCATCAAAAAGCATTTGGCCAGGATCTCTTTCATCTCCATAGGATTTCCTGAGTTGATGGTTTTTTTCCCAATTCTTCTGCATTTTATATCCAGTTAGCTCAGCTTGCCAACTAGGCATCGTTACTTCTTTTTAACAATGCACAACATATGCTGGTAATATGTCCTGGTGGAAGCCAAAAATCACACCATCACAATAGGTTTCCAAACACAATTAAATTCCAGAAAAATTCCATAATTGTTGTACTTGTAAATTAGAAGCATGATGCTTCTATGGGCAGCCAAACCCTTGTTGTAAATTCTGTCAGTATTCCTCTCCTAATCTCCGAGAACCATTCAGAAATACTTATTTTTGCTCCTGCCATCCAGGTGTTTAAATACATTTATGACTAGAGCCTTTTAAAGTTATAGCCCAAATTTCCTCACCTCAAATTCTATCACTGCTGTCCCCGGCTTCCTTTAATAGTCTGGGGCTCAGATATTGGAGTTGCAGCTTTATTGTTCATATTCTTCCATATTTACTTTAATATACCTTTCTGGAAACAGCAACAAAGAACTCTCAAATTCACATGGGTGATCTCTTTACAAGCCCTCTGTTATTCTGAACAAAGATGATCCCTAATGGTTTATGAAATACAATGTTCACATATATATATATTTTAAATTTGCATTTATCACACCACAAAAAACAGTATGGCATATGAAAGTTTGCATGTATTAATATATGAAATATGTGTCTGTGTGTGTGGGCCACCAAATTATGAAATTATTATTATTTTGAAAATAGTGTAGCTGCTTACACTGTTGCTAGCATCTTTGCTGACATCTTTAGTAGTTGTGATCTTTCCTAACTCTCTTAGTTGCCTTCAAAAACATTAAAGTTTTAATAGAATAGAATAGAATAGAATAGAATATTGGAATGAAGAATAGACTAGGAATAGGAATAGGAATGGAAAGGGAAGGAATGGAATGCAATAGAATAGAATAGAATAGAATAGAATAGAATAGAATAGAATAGAATAGAATATTGGAATGAAGAATAGACTAGAAATAGGAATAGGAATGGGATGGGATGGGATGGGATAGGGTAGAATGGAGTGGAGTGGAGTGGAGTGGAGTGGAATGGAATAGAATAGAATAGAATAGAATAGAATAGAATAGAATAGAATAGAATAGAATAGAATAGAATAAAATAGAATAGATTAGAATATTGGAATGAAGAATAGACTAGAAATAGGAATAGGAATGGAATGGAATGCAATAGAATAGAATAGAATAGAATAGAATAGAATAGAATAGAATAGAATAGAATAGAACTGGAAGGGATTTTCCATTTCAGGCAATTGGCTGTCTAATATCTTCTTAAAAACCTCCAAAGATGGTCTTATACTCTGACCATTTTAGAATCTCAGTTTAATTATATGTTCTTCAACTGTTAGAATTACTGTTTCAACTGTTGTTTTTTTTAAACCACGCTAAACCCCATTATCTTACTACCTGTAATGTATTGATCAGTGGTAGGCAGATTTGTATAGAACTATTGAACAACCAAAGGGAAGGATTAAAAACCTTTGCAAAAAACGTTCTTGGTCTGTTTGCCAGAATAGTTGGGTTCCACAAGTGCACAGATTTCATTCACATAATTTTAGGGGGGAAAAAAATATAGTGCAAACCTGACACGTTGGAAAGCAAAATACCACCTCTTGCATTATTTTTTATTCCCAGGAGGACTACAAAGTTTATGAAAGCCAAAAAGCCATTTCATTTTTCTTTGTTATTTTGGTGGGTCGTGGAAGAGAATATTGATGTCCATGATTGTTTGGAAACATGGGCGACCTCCCAGGAAAGAAAGAAAAAAAAATAGAGACAGCTGAACTGTGGCCTTTGCTAAGCAGATATTTATTTTAAATATATTTATTTATCTTGACAACTAATTGTGTTCATCGATATGTTGGTTTCAGACATTTCTGAGGGCGCCTTTAGCCTCCCCTCAGGATTCCAAACCTTTCCACCTATCCTAAATAGTGAATAGATTAAAAAAGAAATGTGGCTATTCAAAAATCACGGTCTTTCTGCACACATCGAGAATCCTGAGACAGGGATGCAAAATGAGCACTCTGGTTATCGGATGGGTTAAAAATACAATAAATAAATCAGGTTTATAGTGTGTCCTAGAACAAGACAGCTGTATAATCCTCCCAAGAGAATTGAGCTGCTTGTTTGTTACTTTAGATCACAGTAATGATATTTTTATTCAATCAGGCCTTTAATACTGTATGACTTCTTTTTTTGGTCACTTCTCAGTTTTAATAAGTTTCTCTTACATGAATGTTGAACGATGCATGTCTTATTCTGTCCTATATTTGTGTGTATGTACAGTTTAAATGTCATGAGACATAGTGTTATATGCATAACACATTGAAGACATCTCTGTGTGTTTCATGCCTGTTCTAGTTTCAAAGGGTGATATTCCTTATCTGAATTTTCCCTCTGAATTAGTATATTAAGTTCTAAAATTAGAACAATTTCCTTTCTTCCTTCCTCCCTCCCTCCCTCCCTTCTTTCCTCCCTCCCTCCCGGAGTTCCTGGAGATCCTGCCAATTAACCTAATTGGCCAACATGACCTGTGACTTTTGGGGAGGGAACCTCTTTTAATTATATGGAAACCACAGGAAACATTTAGAGTTGGTTTTCCATTCGATTATGCCGATATGATGAACCCAATAAATAAGTTCTTAGAGGAAGACCTCGGTCTCCGAGTCCTGATTTGCTTGGATTCATTAGTCAGGATCATGACATTTATATTGATAGACAAATAAACTGTGGGGTTACCTTGGTTGTTTATTCCATGTGTGTTGCAAATGTATGTTGATATGTGACACAGATCCCTTTTTGATGCATCACTATTTAACCCATCACAGGTCTTCCTGGATATAATTGTTCCCACTATATAATAGCAATCGCATTTCCTAAACAATAAACGATCTTCATTGGTGATTTATGGCAATATTATTGAGTGCAGAGAACATTGCTATCGAGATAGTTAAATGAAACTTCAACTTCAAGTATTTATAGCACTAAAGTTACTGTGTTCATCTTCTAATTTATCTACCTTGTTATTGACCCATGCCTGATTCCCTTTTGAGGCATGGAAATTCTCCTTATTGCATATATCTAAAAACAGCAAACCATAGATAAAGCAACAAGAAAAGAGTAATAATAATTCTCTGCCATTGTTTTATATCTTGGAACACATATACATTAACAGCTTTTATCTGATAGCATTTGTAAATTGCCAGCCAGAGCAGAGTTATTAACTGGGTTGTCTGTTAACTGATTGTCTGTTAACTGATTGATGTGTATGGATCCACCCCTGGCCCTGAGCCACCTATAAATCTTCTAAAATTGTAGATACTTTCCATGTCAATCTAGTGATGATCTTAGTGTCTGGATTCCATTATGCGAAAAATTTCTAGATATGGAAAATATGCTGCATCTACAAGTTATGGCCAGAGGCACACAATGAAAAACCTGTAATCTTGAAGGGCAATTGCATATGCTAGAAATCCTTGCGTTCTGTTCCCCTTCGAGAAATAGTTTTACTTTGCTTCCAACAGCTAAATTGAGATTTCAGTAGTTAAGATGCTGAGCTTGTTGATCAGAAAGATCAGCGGTTGGGCAGTTAGAATCACTAGCACTGCGTAATGGAGTGAGCTCCCGTTACTTATCCCAGCTTCTGCCCAACCTAGTAGTTCGAAGTAAAAAATGCAAGTAGAAAAATAGGGACCACCTTTGGTGGGAAGGTAACAGCATTCTGTGCGCCTTCGGTGTTTAGTCAAGCCAGCCACATGACCACGGAGACGTCTTCGGACAGCGCTGGCTCTTCGGCTTTGAAATGGAGGTGAGCACCGCCCCCTAGAGTCAGGAACAACTAGAACATATGTGTGAGGGGAACCTTTACCTTTATGTCTATCCATTTCTTTTCTTCTTTTACAAGAGAGACTAACTTCCTGTGATGGCTTGGCTTTCCAGTTTGTCTTGCATCAGTAATTTTTTGAAATGTCTGCTTTCTAAAGACGAAGAGCAGGAAAAAGGGGGTTGGAGTTCCAAAATGTTGTGAAACCAATTTCGTTGTATTTAAGTACAATGACAATAAAGATTATACTCATACTTAAAACATGCATAAAAACAAAAAAAAAAGTTACTTGTGCCGAGCTCCTAAATCACAGGCTGCATTCTACTCCATCAAAGGGAATCTCTACAGCACAGACTGAGAAAATGATAAGATATCACACCCAAAATACAGGGTATACCAAAATCCAAGCTCCATAGCCCATTTTGTGTGTGTGTGTATGTGTGTGTGTGCGCGCACGCACACACACACACACACACACACACACATTCAGAGAAAATGTTACTGCACTTAGGAATGTTCAAAATGAGAAAGAAACTATTCAGAAGAAAATGGCAAACAATTTGAATATATAATTGTAATGTTTGAATATATAATGTCATTTATATAATAGATTGTCTATAGCAAGGGTGTCAAACCCATGGCATCACAGCATGTGACACTTCTGGCCCGTGGCCGATGAGTTTGATACCCCTGGTCTATAGGCTTCTGACTTCTGGTTACATCCTCTATATTATACCATAGCTCCTGAGAGTTACAATGAGTGCTGATTTATTTGTGGAACTAGTAAAGATCTTTAGAATAGAATAACAGAGTTGGAAGGGACCTTGGAGGTCTTCTAGTCCAACCCCCTGCTTAAGCAGGAAACCCTACACCACTTCTGACAAATGGCTACCCAACATCTTCTTAAAAACTTCCAGTGTTGGAGCATTCACAACTTCTGGAGGCAAATTGTTTCACGGATTAATTGTGTTAACTGTCAGGAAATTTCTCCGTAGTTCTTAGTTGCTTCTCTCTTTGATTAGCTTCCATATATTGTTTCTTTTCCTAACCTCAAAGTATTTGGAGAATAGCTTGACTCCCTCTTCTTTGTGGCAACCATTATGATATCGGAACACTTCTTTATTTTTTCATCTTTATTTTTCTACGAGCTTGAAATCTGGATAGAGCCTGAGGCATGTTGGTTCGAAAATCAGTTCAGAACATTGTACGTTGCAAGTCTTGGGCACAAGCAGTCCCAATAAACACTCAGAAGTTGCCTCTGACTTGAAATCTGGGTTCATTTTATGTTTCCTTCAATTATAGTTAAATGCAATGAATTTTAAATTCTTCCTGCTCCTTAGAAAGGCACTTCTCTGTTTTACTCAATCTCAAGTTGGAAATTAATTGTCCAGTTCTTAAATATACTTGGCTGGAAAAAAGGAGGTTTCTTCTTTGTTTTTTTCCCAATTAGAGGTAAAAATCCTCTTTTGCTCACAGAAGTGTCTGTTTTTGTTGTCCTTGTTGCTTTACTTTTTATAAAGTGCAACGTGTGAGAAAATGTTTTATTTATCAGGTAATGAAGTAATCTACACTTGAATGTCTCTCGCATAAAACAAGCATGAATAAACCCAGCCTGCCAGTAGAAATGTAACATACCACTGTAGTATAAAATTCCTTAACCTTAAACAGATATATTACGATGGTTCAATAACAGCTAGAAAACATGTGTATTTCCTGATACAACAGGCAGAACGACACTGCAGCATCCCTCAGTCCAATTCCTTACTATGTCTTCATTCAAATGACAATTTGGGGGGAAAAAAATCAAAACTTAACACAGTAAAATGTGGTACTATTTCAGTCCAAATGATAAGTTCTGTCATTGATTGCACTGTTCTTTGAAGCTTGCTTTCTTCAAAAGCAATTGACAGAGCTGACATTTACAATGTGATGATGTAAGTATTAAATGGAGCGGTACGGTGGCCGAGAGGTGGAGCTCTTGCCTGACAACCAGGAGGCTGTGAGTTCGATCCTAGGTAAAGGCAGATATTTCTCTCTCTGGGCACAACAATCTGCTGAGCAAAACCCGCATGCGCAACAGGAAGGGCATCCGGCCATTAAACCAGTGGTGAAATGTAAAAAAAAAAAAAGTTGCCACCAGTTCTCTGGGCGTGGCTTGGTGGGCGTGGCTTGGTGGGGGGTGGTCATGTGTCTGAGTGGGCGTGGTCAACTTTTAAAAAAAAATTAAGCATTTTTACTATCTATTCACCCGAACCGGTAGTAAAAAAATGCTTTAAGGAGTGAAAAAAGAGATTCAGCTGTGCCGTGCGATTGTGGGAACTTTTTCTTTTCACTTTTTAAAACATGTTTTTTTTACTACCAGTTCGGGCAAATAGGTATTAAAAATTCTTTAAAATGTGTGTGTGTGGGGGGGGGGGAGGTTCCCATGATTGCATGGCCCAGTTGATTGCCATGGAATCTTTTCCCCCCACTTTTTAAAGCATATTTTTCTTACTGGTCTGGGCGAATAGGCAGGAAAAAAAAAACGCTTTAAAAAGTGTGGGAAAAAGTTTGCGACAATCTCACAGCTGAGCTGCACGATCCTCGGAAGCTTTTTTCTACTACTGGTTTACCAAACCAACAACAATTGTCCCTACCGGTCCGGCTGAACAGGTAGCATTTCACACCTGCATTAAATACTCTGCTAGCTCCATTCAGTTGCCCTGATTCCAACCCACGGCGGATTATGGAATCGTTAAAAGATGATGTAAGTTTTAAATAAATAAACGCATTTAAAATGTTTTGCGTAGTATAAAGTTTTACGGCAGATTGTGTTCCTTTTCCCACTAGCAACTTTTAGCGTCTTCTGGATTCATCCCACCTTTATTGTGCCAAAATAGCATAATGAAGACAGGTTTTGCTCTATGTCAGAGATGATGACGCAAAGACACCATGTCACAGTGGGAAAATGGCTTTTGCCTAATTAGGTGGCGAGTTGCTCCTTTCATCTTAATTGCATTTTAAACTGAAATCAATGTTAAATTAGATGAACGGCAGATCCCTCACAACCAAAGAACGGAGGTGTTTCCAAGGCACAATTGGAAAAGATAACATGAGACACCTTTATTTGTGTGCGTGTGGGTGGGTGAGCGATTTCTTTAACACCGCGTTCCCAGGTATGTCATATTGCATCTGTAAATGCAATTACTGTCAGACTATCAGAACTTTTTTACATCTATATTATAAACAGTGACATACTGCTTCTTACAATAACTGAACAGGCCAAGCACCAAAACCTAATTAAGATGCTAATCAATGTTGAAGTTTAAAATGGCTTTCATGCCAGATGCAACTAAACCTAGACTTAGATGTGCCCTCAGAAATAGTAACACAATCCCATACACAGAATGATTTCTGGTTAAATTTAGAGGGGCTTACTCGTGGAAAAGATAAACAGAAAATACTGAAATCATTTTTTTTTTAAAGCAAAGAACTAGTTGATTAAATAAAAACCTTGTTTCTTTTGGACTTAAATGCTAATTATCAATAAAAGGCCGCCCCCATCCTTAAAGAAAAAGATAATCCCTATTGTTCTCCCACATAAAACTCAGAAATCTAAAACAGGCTACTACACTTAAAATAAGAGACGGGGTGGCTCAGTGGCTAAGGCACTGAGCTTTGGATCAGAAAGATCGGCAGTTCAGTGGTTCGAATCCCTAGCGCTGCATAATGGAGTGAGCTCCCGTTACTTGTCCCAGCTTCTGCCAACCTAGCAGTTTGAAAGCATGTAAAAATGCAAGTAGAAAAATAGGGACCATCTTTGGTGGGAAGGGAACAGCGTTCTGTGCGCCTTCGGCATTTAGTCATGCCGGCCACATGACCACAGAGACTTCTGACAGCGTTGGCTCTTTGACTTAGAAACGGAGATAAGCATCACCCCCTAGAGTCGGGAACAACTAGCATGTATGTGCGAGGGGAACTTTACCTTTATCTTACACTTAAAATAGCAGGTTCACTTGTATCTAAAACGAAAACAATTGCAAATAAATAAATTGATCATCCAATTCCAATCCCAGATTGGATTGACTTTTTCTCCATGTGATGAGGATAACAGTTGATTCCCCAACACCACCATCTCCAAGGTACTAATTTTGTTTCTCTGAAACCATTTAAAAATGTTTTAAAATGTGTCTCTAGCTGCACCAAAAACATTGAGATACCACTCATCGCAGCCTTATAAAGGAGGCAAATTAAAAGCGTGGCTTCAACTGAAGAAAGTTTCCTGGTGCTGCTGCAATTGGGAGTGCCACAATTGCAAGAAAGGATTAGGATGACTTGAGAGTAGTGTTCTAACATCTCAGGGGCTGATAGTCATAGGGTACAAATAAGCAATCAAATCATACTAGGAAACAATCAATATAAATTGTAAGGATACAAGCAACAAAGTTACAGTCATGCAGTCATAAGTGGGAGGAGATGGGTGATAGGAATGATGAGAAGACTAATAGTAATAGTCATGCAACCTTAGTGAATAGTTTGACAGTGGTGAGGGAATTATTTGTTTAGCAGAGTGATGACATGTGGGGAAAACTGTCCTTGTGTCTAGTTGTTCTGGTGTGCAATGCTCTATAGCCTCGTTTTGAGGGTAGGAGTTGAAACAATTTATGTCCAGGATGTGAGGGGTCTGTAGATATTTTCATAGTCCTCTTTTTGCCTCGTGCAATATACAGGTCCTCAATGGAAGGCAGTTTGTAGTAATTGTTTTTTTTTTTAGGATAAGGGAAAGTTGTAGAAGTTCCCGACTCTAGGGGGCGATGCTCATCTCCATTTCAAAGCCGAAGAGCCAGCGATGTCCAAAGAAGTCTCCGTGGTCATGTGGCTGGCATGACTAAACTCCAAAAGCACACGGAATGCTGTTACCTTCCCACCAAACGTGGTTCCTATTTTTCTACTTGCATTTTTATGTGCTTTTGGAACTGCTAGGTTGGCAGAAGCTGGGAGAAGTAACAGGAACTCACTCCATTATGTGGCACTAGGGATTCGAACCGCCAAACTGCCAACCTTTCTGATCAACAAGCTCAACGTCTCAGCCACTGAGCCACCACATCCCTATCTACAGTAGACAAAGGCTATAATTCTGATTTAAGGCCAGTTGATAACCAGCCCAAAAACTCTAATGCAAAATCCAAATTTTTCAGACCCCTGCTTACCCTCCATGGAAATTATAATTTCATTTAGCATTTCTGGTTTTTTTTTCCTGTTTCTGTTTGCTGATAACACTTCCCAAATAAGATCACAATTGCATATTGGAAAGATGAGAACTTTCTTTACGGTGTTTAATGTTTCTGTGGCCAGAGTTTGCCATGATGCCCTGCATTAAAATGCAGAAATCCTACACGAAGCAGGAATACATTTTCAGAAACTCCAGGCTTCATTAAAAGAAGATTTTTGTTTCTAATATACTCAAAAGAGAAGAGGGGGAGAAAACCTCAAATAACTTGGTTAGCTGCATTCATCTGATTTAATTCTAATGAAATGAAATAGATAATTAAATCATAGTTTTTGGATTGAGGTGCTGCTCTTTGCAGCACCTTTTGACTTAAAAAAAAAAGACACCTTGATTTATTCCGTAGATTCATCATGCAGTCCCATTAAGGAATTTTTGCTGTTTCATAATTTCTCCCTGCATAAGGAAGCAGAGATGCACTCACTTTGCCTATTATTTTCAGTGAATACCTTTCATCCTTTGGTTCAAGGAATTCCTTTTCTTTTTGTTCTTCTTTTGGGGGACAATGTCAGTAGCAAGTGGGACGGGGTGGCTCAGTGGCTAAGACGCTGAGCTTGTGGATCAGAAAGGTCGGCAGTTTGGTGGTTCAAATCCCTAGCGCCGCGTAATGGAGTGAGCTCCCGTTCCTTGTCCCAGCTTCTGCCAACCTAGCAGTTCAGAAGCATGTAAAAAATGCAAGTAGAAAAATAGGAACCACCTTTGGTGGGAAGGTAACAGCGTTCCATGCGCCTTCGGCGTTGAATCATACCAGCCACATGACCAGAGAGACGTCTTCGGACAGCGCAGGATCTTCAGCTTTGAAACGGAGATGAGCACCACCCCCTACAGTTGGGAACGACTAGCACATATGTGTGAGGGGAACCTTTATCTTTATCAGTAGCAAGTAGAGACAATTGCTTTCCATCTCCCTCCTTTCCCTATTGCAAAGCACAGAGGGTCAGCAACCTGTAGCCTCAAAGGCGTATCAAGCCAGCATCCTAATTCCATTCTACCTCACTTTAATTTCCAAATCACTTTGCCAGGTAAGTTCATTTCTAGAAGCTATAAGTTCCCTTTTCTGTTAGGTGCTGCTTACTGAGGGTTTTTTGATCTGGTCTGTAAAAAAATAAATAAAGATGATCTGTAGATACAGAATACACAATAACAGAATTGGAAGGGACCCTTTGAGGTCTTCTGGTCCAACCCCTGCTCAAGAAAAAGACCTCATACCATTCCAGACAAACAGCTGCCATGTTTCTTCTTGAAAATCTCCAGCGATGGAGCACCCACAACATCTGGAGACAAGCAGCTCAGTAGTTAACTGTTCTCGCTGTCAGGAAATTTCTCTCTTTAATGACCTTCCGCCTCTTGTCCTGCTCTCAGGTGCTTTGGAAAATAAGTTGATCCCCTCAATTCTGTGACAGAAAAATATTGGAAGACTGTTATCATGAGCGGAGGCCGTGCAGTGGTTAGAGTGCAGTACTGCAGGCTGCTTCTGCTGCCTGCTGGCTGCCTGTAATTTGGCAGTTCGAATCTCACCAGGCTCAAGATTGACTCAGCCTTCCATCCTTCCGAGGTGGGTAAAATGAGGAGCCAGATTGTTGGGGGCAAGAGGCTGACTCTGTAAAACCGCTTAGAGTGGGCTGTAAAGCGCTGTGAAGTGGGAAATAAGTCTAAGTGCATTGCTATTATGTCATCCCCAGTCTCTTTGTTAAACTAGACATTCCCACTTTCTGCAACCATTCCCCCTTAATTTAAAATCTTATGCGATTTGATTCTGAACAACACGGTGCATCTTTTTCTATGCAGTAGATAGTTGTAGATGTGCAATCCTGAAGAAGATAATGAAATGCAAGGGTCACCTTCTCCCTTTCTCTTTAATCACACAAGGCTGTTACACTTGAACATGTCACTTTCACTACCAAGTGCAACCATTTGGCCCATTGTGTGTACTAAAGACCTTGAATAATCACTGCATTGATTAAACCACTTGTAGGTTACCAATAAATTTTAAAATGAGGACAATTTCAGTAGAAGGACATAAACATTTTACTTTCTGGCAGTGAGATCACTTTGCTAAAAAAGAGTGATTATTATTATTATTATTATTATTATTATTATTATTATTATTATTACTACTACTACTACTACTACTACTACTACTACTACTACTACTACTATTATTTACTTTATTCATTAAATATGAAACTCAGTCAACTGAACATTTAAAAATGTATCACAAATGCCATTAACTGGTGTTACTGGTTGATACAGGTTGCTGCCAGTGTCCTAGGTATCAACCAAGTACCTTCTTAAAATATACAATGTACTGAGTAGCGCAGCTTTTTGCAATTCCGCTGGTGTTATTGCAGGAATCTGCAATTTGTTGATGTATCTTTCAAAATTATTGGACATGGTACCAAGTGCCCCGATGACAATGGGTATCATTGTTACATGTTTAATCCATAATCGGGTAGTTTCAATGGCCAGGTTGCTATATTTCATGATTTTTTTCCAGTTCTTTTTCTTCGACTCTGGCATCTCCTGGTACCACAATGTCAATAAATTGTATGCCCTCTACAACCGTGATATCTGGTGAGTTGTGTTCCAAATGATGATCCGTCTGCTTCATTCACGTATTAAATGTGAAACTGTTTCAACATTATTGTTGCAAACTTGGCAGTTTGGATTGTCAGTGTATTTTTGTATCTTCCCTTTCATGGCATTAGTTTGTAGTGCTTGTTCCATTTCTTTCTTGATGGTTCCCATCTTAAGCCATGTCCATGTCAAGTTGTCATCACATTTTCCTTCAATGTTTTTCTAGTGTTGTCCATGCAAAGTTGCTGTTGTTATTGTTATTGTTGTTGTTATTATTATTGTGATGATGATGATGATGATGATGATGATGATGATGATGATGATGATGATGATGATGATGATGATCTTTGGTGAGGTTCACAGCCTTTGGGGCTGGTTGGTAGCTTAACAGCTCAAGTCCTAACTAAGGACCTAGGAACTGTTAAGGTAACGTCGGAGGATATAAGCTGTTCCAAGTAGGGTGGTTTTTTGTAGGAGTCAGAATGTTCAAGTCAGGTAAATTTAGAATTTCCAAATAGCGAGTAGGTAGCCCTTTAGGTATTGCTCCAAGGGCTCCAATTACAATTGGGACCACACTCGATTTCTTTTTCCACAGTCACTCAACCTCAATTTGCAAGTCCCGGTATTTTGTGATTTTTTCTTGCTGTTTATCTTCAATTCGTGCATCACCAGGTATTGCAATGTCAATGAACCATACTTTTTCTTTTCTTTTCAACTATTGTTATGTCAGGTGTGTTGTAGGTCAAGTGCCTGTCAGTCTGAATTCTGAAATTCCACAAGATCTTGACTTTCTCATTCTCTAAAACCTTCTCAACCTGATGGTCCCAGTGGTTTTTGCTGTACTCAAATCCAAACTTTTGGCACAATTTCCTGTGAATAATCTTACCAACGCGGTCATGGCGTTGTAGGTAGTCAGTTTGTGAAATTTTGCTGCACCCGCTGATCAAGTGGTAGACTGTCTCATCTTTCTCATTACAGAGGCGACATTTCCTGGTGGTGGTAACATGTTGAATTTTTGCCTTCATGCAGTTTGTGGCTAAGGCTTGTTCTTGAGCTGCCAAAATAAAGCCTTCTGTTTCTTTTTTCAGTACTCCTGATCTTAACCAGTCCCAAGTTAGTTTTTGGTCAGCTTTGCCTTCAATACTTTTCAAGTATTGGCCATGCATAGCTTTGCTTTTCCAATGTTCAGCTCGCTTCTCAATTACTTCTTTCTTATATTCAGCTTTTAACTTAGTTGTCTTCAAAAGGCCTCCTTTATTTACTTCCTTAATCATTGGTTCTTCACTTTTCTAGGTGTACTCATTCAAGCTGTCTTTCTTCTTCCACAGTCTGCTTTACTTGTAGGAGTCCTCGACCACCTTCTGCTCTTGGTAGATACAATCGGTCAACATCACTTTTAGGGTGCAAAGCATGATTTATTGTCATAAGCTTCCTTGTTTTTATGTCCAAATTGTACAACTCCATCTGGGTCCAGTCAATTATTCCTGCAGAGTATCGAATTACAGGTATAGCCCAGGTATTTATACCTTTTATGATGTTTCCTCCACTCAGTTTGGACTTTAATATCTTGCGAACTCATCAAATTATTTATTATTATTATTATTATTATTATTATTATTATTATTATTATTATTATTATTATTATTATTATTATTATTATTATTATTATTATGCTGTTTCAGTGCTAACAAGATGGTTAGGGTCACAGTTTAACAGTAATATGATGAAAAACAGTGATCACTGTTAAGACATCAGTATGTATTTCTAATTCCTGCCTGGCTTTATGTGAAGAGTGACTGTCCTTTCCCATGTCTCTAGTTTACTTTACTTTATTTTCATTGCACCTCGTAACAAAAAAATTAAACACCATCTTCAGTGTACATTATACATAAAAATTAAAACAAAAACACACATCCTGCTCATTCTATACAATTGAATTGAAAACTCCTGATATTGCCTTAATATTGCACTATACAGTGGAATTCAATATAGTTACTGCTCTGGGAAAGAAGCTGTTTTTCAATCTATTTGTCCTTGTTTTTATTGTCCTGTACCGTCTGCCAGATGGTAATAGTTTAAAAAAAAAGGGGGGGGTGCCCAGGATTAGATGGATCTTTGAGAATCTCTTGAACTTTCTTAAGGCAGCAGGAGCTATAAAGCTTTTCCAAAGAGGGGAGAGGGCAACCCATGATCCTCTGGGCAATGACATTGACCCTCTAGAGCTCTGTCCTATCTGCCACCATGCAATTGGCAAACCATACACAGAGGCAGTAAGTTAAAATACTCTCTATGGTGCAGCGGTAGAAGGTCACCAGCAGTTTTTCCTTCAGTTGTTGTTTCCTGAGAAGTCTCAGGTCTTTTAATCTCTGCTGGGCTCTTTTGACCAGGGCTGCAATGTAAGCACCCCAGGTCAGATCCTCTTTTATGATAACACCCAAAAACATAAAACTGGCCACTTGTTCCACTTGGTCTCCATTGATAAGCAAAGGCTGGACGTCTGATCTATTCCTTCTATAATCCACTATAAGATGCTTGGTTTTATTGGTGTTAAGAATCAAGTTATTTTCTCCACACCACGAAAGCAGCCCTTCCACCTCATCTCGATAGGCAGCATTTCTCAATCTTGGCCACTTTAAGATGCACGGATTTCAACTCCCAGGATTCCCCAGCCGGAATAGAATTCTGGGAGTTGAGGTCCATGCATTTTAAAGTTGCCAGATTTGAGAAACTCTGATCTAGACAAGTATCTCATCGCACGTAGCGATATGCCCAATGATTTAACCAATATTTATTGTAAAGAATTGAAAAGTGTTGATTTCCCTGGAGCATGCCCTGTTAAAACAAAGAAAAAAAACAAACAAACCCACAAATGCACGGACAGCAAATGTGTTAATAGAGGATGTCCTAAAACAAAGCTTTTTTTTTTCCAGAGACCTGAAGCACCACAATAACTGTGTGATTGATTTGATTTGTCGCAAGGCAGTGATGCCTTCCAGACCCACACACATCCACTGTAATCCATTTCGGAGTAAGCCGTAGCGTATTTGTCATAAATCACATGATAATGTTTGCAATAGAGTACGCTTCATTAGACTCGGCTCCTATAATACTGTGGGAATCATTAGGTGGAGTGTGGACAGGAATGAACTCGGCTCCAATCCTTCAGGCATAGGGAGCCCCCCTGTGTTTGTTCCATAAATGTGTCACGAACACAAGATCTTTTCTGAATGGGAAGAACTGTTTGAGTTTGTCTGCCGTTCAGGACGATGAACGGGCTACTCCATATGAAAATAATAGAATAGAATAGAATAGAATAGAATAGAATAGAATAGAATAGAATAGAATAGAATAGAATAGAATTCTTTATTGGCCAAGTGTGATTGGACACACAAGGAATTTGTCTTTGGTGCAGGTGCTCCCAGTGTACATAAAAAGACAAGATACATTTGTCAAGAACCATAAGGTGCAACACTTAATGATAGTCATAGGGTACAAATAAGCAATCAGGAAAAAATCAGTATCAATATAAATCATAAGGATACAAGCAATAAACTTACAGTCCTGCAGTCATAAGTGGGAGGAGATGGGTGGTAGGAACGATGAGAAGACTAATAGTAATAGTAATGCAGACTTAGTGAATAGTTTTACAGGGTTGAGGTAATTATTTGTTTAGCAGAGTGATGGCATTCGGGGAAATAAACTGTACTTGTGTCTAGTTGTTCTGGTGTGCAGTGCTCAATATGGTTGTTTTTAGGGTAGGAGTTGAAACAATTTATGTCCAGGATGCGAGGGGTCTGTAGATATTTTCACAGCCCTCTTTTTGACTCGTGCAGTACACAGGTCCTCAATGGAAGGCAGGTTGGTAGCAATTGTTGGAGGTTTTGTTTTTTGTTGTTGTTTTTTTGGGGATAAGGGAAAGTTGTTGCACCTTCCTATCCTTACTGCTATGGCAAAGTATAGTTCACAGCAAAAAATAAATAAATAAATTTATAGTTTAACTGTCCGATTCAGCAAGGATCACAGGAATCAATAATCCACCAGTAGCTATCTGCCCTTCCTGCTGGGGGATCTCTAGGTATTTTGACTTTCTATGGTTGATAAATCTTTTCAGCATCGAGTGCTGAAATGGGTGCTTGCATGTGCTGTATGAGCAGCTCCCTGACAGGTGCACCAACCACCTGGTCTTCCAATTTCTGGCACGCATGCGTGCACAAAGACCAGATGGGCAGCGTGCATGCACACGCTGGAAACTGGAAGCTCAGCTTCCCAGCATGCCTTCCCGTTTCTGGCACTCCTGCGCATGCAAAAACCAGCTGGCCAGCGCACATGTGAACGGTGGGACCTGGAAGAGCAACAGGCGATGGTTGGCATGCCCAGAGAGATGGCTCTGCACGCCTCTTCTGGCACGCGTGCCGTAGGTTCACCATCACGATTCTATGGTGTCAGTAGGCATTTGCAGAGGAGGTGTCCTTAAATATGAAGGGTGCCCTTCAAAGAGAAGATTTGTTTGTCCCAAACCTATTTTCCTTTGGTGTTTATATAGCAGAACTTCCTTCTCAAGGGTGGATGAACTGGATTAGGTGTTCTGCTCGATGCCTGCTCAAGGCATGAAGTTGGTTAACAGAGTGGGACAGGTTTTCAAAGGGGCATTTCACTTTGAAAAGAACATCAATAAATCAAAAGCGGCCCCTCAAAGCAGGACCTTGGGTTGAAGCAACGCTTCCTACAAAGCGACCTCCTTACTTTGAACCAGGGGCTGGAACTGAGCTGCTCTGTATTCAGAGAAGGCCCATTTCTGGTGGAGCAAAGCGGCTGGCAAGATTAAATTGGTCTGCCTTAACACTTCCACTTCATCAAAGCCAAGGTCCCAACTTTTCAAACTCACACTTTTGCAAGTTCTTTCACAAAATCTTTATAATTGGATGTGGAGATGGCCCAGGATTACCCTGCAACCATTGCTATAGCCTACGGTTTCTCCTTCATTTCCATAGCTTGTGACCTCTTTTGATTGACTCATCCTATTCTGTGACAACAGTTGGTTCCAGGTCCTGCATTGCCTTTAGACAACTCAAAGGCCACCTTCTTACTATTACAAAGAAGTTTGAGGTGTGTAATTTGCATCACATTTAAAACCAGGTCTTCCATTGATGTCTCCAACTGAGACAAATCTGCAAGTCTAATTTCAGTTGGGCTATTTTTTCACGTGGACACGTCTTCTTCCTTTGTGCCTAATCCACAATAAAGTTGTTGCAAGGATTCCAAGTAACACCCCCAACAGAATCAAAACTCTGAGGCAGGCACGTTCCTCAAAGTATAGATTTATTAGGCATGTCATATTGGCACATCTGGGGAAAACCTGACTCTGAAAGTCCCATGGTTTTCCTCATCCAAATTAAAAGTCAAAGTCCCCCCCCCAGTCCACATGTCCATCGCATGGTCCAATCTGGACACTATCCCAGCTCCAGGTCTCAATCCATGCTGCCCCTGGTGAGAACGTCCTTGGTTCTCAGGGGAAATAATTTTATTATTGATTACAAAACCTTCACTATCTCTACCTCCCCTCTCCTGTTCCCACAGCTCTCCCAGCTACTGCTATGGCAGCCCGGAAGAGGCCAAGGAAAAAGGGCTCCAGGGATGACATTTATTTGTTCTTCCTGTTGTCACTGTAAACTCCTGGATGGGAGAGTTGGCAATAATGGTGGAAGGAAGAAGCAGTAGGGTCATAGATCTCAAAAGAGGTTAGATGAGCTCCAGCACTTGAATGTGGACTTTGACTCTGGCTTACTAATGCTAATTCTGATGAAGCAAGACCTATCTCGTAAGAAACATAGATGGATAGACTGGAGGAGATAGGATACAATGGGGTAGGAAAGAACAAAGGAAAAGACCGTGCCCCAAGGAAAGAGAATAAGAATTGAACTAAGTTCTGTTCAACTGCAGAAAAGAAGAGCTGTGTTGCTATTTTCTTGACAGGCAATTATGCTTGGGGTGAATGCTGGAACCATTTCCTATTCTCCCTTTTTTTTTATCTCTGATAGCTGATAACCCGCTGTTGCCCGAGTATTTATTTACAGGGGGAAAATGTCCAGACCAAATTTAATTTCCAATGTTGGATTTTCCCCCTTACCAGAGGGAGCCCCCTTGTGGAGTTACTGTGAAGCCATTACCATGGAAACTCCTCCGCACTGTACAATAGAAGCCATTTTACGACAATACCGTAGAAGACATTTTAAGGCACAACAGGCTGCATCTTAACAGAACACACACATCTAGAGGTGTTATGGGTGTCTTACCCCCACAATATTTGTTTCCAGAGAGTAAGTCATCTGTGCACGAAGTTTGGTTGAAATTGCTCAAGGCATTCCAGAGTTATTCTGGAAAACACACACACACACACACACACACACACACACACACACACACACACAGAGCCAGAGAGGCAGAGGCAGAGGCAGAGGCAGAGGCAGAGGCAGAGGCAGAGAGAGAGAGAGAGAGAGAGAGAGAGAGAGAGAGAGAGAGAGAGAGAGAGAGAGAGATGTTCTTCCAAGAGTTGGAAAATATCAGTGTCCTATCTTCAAGGAACTCCAAAATTCTGAAGTATGGGGTGATACAGAATCATAAGGCTGGAAGGAACCTTGGAGGTCTTCTAGTGCAACTCTCTGCCCAAGGCAGAATATACAGAATAACAAAGTTGGAAGCGATCTTGGAGGTCTTCTAGTCCAAACCCTGCTCAACCATCCCAGACACAACAAGGGATACCCAAATTCAAGTCCACTTTCAACCGTGAAAGCTTATGAGGTGATGTTAGGCTAGTCATCCTAGCTCAAATTAACCTTCCTTACAGGGCTGGTGTTGAAAGGATAAAATAAAGGGAGACCTCCATGGAAACTGTATTCAGTTTTTGGAGTAAAGGCAGGATATCAAGCTAATAAATTAATTATATCTAAAACATTATTTAAAGTGGAAATAAAATACTATAGAACAGAGCACCAGATGTTAGCACGATCTTTATGTTTAAGAGTTGCCCTGCATCCATTGTATAAGCTATTTTTAGCTTTTATGGTGCTTAATTTTGATTTATGCCCATCTGCTCATCAAGAGAAGATGGGGGGGGGGAGGTAAAATAGAGATGGCAAAAAAAAATCTTAGTGAGCAGAAGACAGGAGGCAACTTCCCCAGTTTGCTTTTGGATTGGCGTATGTGAAAGCTTGTGGGGTTGAAGACACAACAGTCATTGTGAGTTTGATGTTCATGAAGTGTCCTTTTGCCTGAAGGAATTGGATGTATGTGCTTCCTATCATCTCCTGCATCCAATTAAGGTGTTCTCCATCAACCAATCCTCACTCCAGGAGTTTGATCCTGACTAGCTCCAGGTTGACTCAGCCTTCCATCCTTCTGAGGTTGATAAAATGAGGACCCAGATTTGGGGGGGGGGCAAGAGGCTGACTCTGTAAACCACTTAGAGAGGGCTGTAAAAGCACTGTGAGGCGATATATGTCTAAGTGCTATTGCTCTTTTCCTCCCTTCCTTCTTTCTTTCCTTCCTTCCTTCCTTCCTTCCTTCCTTCCTTCCTTCCTTCCTTCCTTCCTTCCTTCCTTCCTTCCTTCCTTCTGTGATGGCACAGTAGTTAGAATGCAGTATTGCAGGCTAACTCTACCAACTGCCAGCAGTTCAATCCTGAGCGGCTTAAGTTTGACTCAGCCTTCCATCCTTCTGAGATTGGTAAAACGAAGACCAAGATTGTTGGGAGCAACATGCTGACTTTGTAAACTGCTTAGAAAGGCCTGTAAAGCACCGTGAAACAGTATATAAGTCTAAGTTCCATTGCTAGTCCTTCCTTCCTTCCTTCCTTCCTTCCTTCCTTCCTTCCTTCCTTCCTTCCTTCCTTCCTTCCTTCCTTCTGTGATGGCACAATACTTAGAATGCAGTATTGCAAGCTAACTCTGCCAACTGCCAGCAGTTCAATCCTGAGCAGCTCAAGTTTGACTCAGCTTTCCATCCTTCTGAGATCGGTTAAACGAGGACCCAGATTGTTGGGGGCAAGAGGCTGAGTCTAAACTGCTTAGATAGGGCTGTAAAAGCACTGTGAAGCGGTATATAAGTCTGAGTCCCATTGCTATCTCAGTTTTTCTCTTTTTCCCCCCCTTTACTGACCAGGTGAATGCACCTCCCAGACAAAGCCTCTGTTGGCTTTGGACTATGAAGGTCTCCCATATATCCTTCTGTATCAGGATAGTTCTTGAGGTGGGTATTTCACAAAATGCCAGCTTGTTATTTATTATTAATATCTTTATTAAACTCAGGTGAGGAAGGCCAGGTGAGGATCAGCCAGAATGTTGTTTAATCTCCCCCACCCCCAGAGTGAAGGTCTTATTGTAGTGCAACAGGAGGTACTCTACATATCTTGTGAGAGTTGAAGCCAGAGAGAAGCAGCTCAGGAAGAGCAATTCTTGCACTGGCAACCTTTTTGTTTTCAGCTGTTAATGCCAGCTCCAATGGAATGCTTAAATAGGGGCACTTAAGTGAAATAAAACTGCAAAGGAAAGGTTTTTTTTCTCGAGCTAACTCGTTTATGAGTCAATTCCAGAGTGTTCCATTTGAAGGACGTAACACAGTGGGAAGATGATGGGCTTCGTTGTGTGCCACAGATGGTGGATCTTTTGCTAATGGTAATTTTATTTTAAAATTGCAATAAAAAAGATATTTTTTTTAAAATTCCCTATATCAACTAAAACCAGAGTAGAGAGAAACAATAGAAAGTGCAGAAAGCAAAAGTGGGAAAAGAAATTATACAGTAAAGAAAAGAAATAAATATATAAAGGAATGACTTCTCTCCCTCATCACAATAAATATTAAGAATATTAGTAATTTATCACTTTCTCTCTAATATAAAATAAATGACCCCTCCCTCTTTTTTCCAAATCCAATCTCTTATCTATCAACAATTCTTAAACTCACATGGTTCAGTTCTGATAGCAAAAGTTTATTCATAGTTACCAGAGGTAACATATCTATTTTAACCTTGATCAAACAGACCAACTATATATCCCTTCCTTTTTAAAATCTTGATCTTCAGTCCCTTCAAATAATGTCCCTGAACTTGATTTCATTTTAATTTTTTCTATGCCCATTCTCACAAAATTCTTCAATGCTTTAACAATTCTCTTTGGTAAAATCAATTTAGAAAAATTGGTCACTCTTTTTACTTTTTATTTATCTTTTCATCAGATAGTGGATCGGTGCTTCTGTACACATTTTTTTTTCTTCTCTTCCGAAAGTCTTCCTGGTTTTATTGCTACTATCTTACAAATCACACTGAGTTCAGAGCTAGGACAATATTGAAAACTTGGTATAAAGTTAAAAAATAAACAAGAAATAGGAAGAAATAGTCTCCTATAGTAGGTCTCCATAGGATATCCCCTTCTCCACTGTCAGTTTATCCTTCCATATTCCAATGATTCAGCCTCATTTTGGAGATGACTCTTCATTTTCTTTCCCAAAGTAACAGTAACAATAACAATAACAGAGTTGGAAGGGATGTTGGAGGTCACCTAGTCAGACCCTCTGCTCTTGCAGGAGAACAATATTATTTCTGATAAATGACTATCCGGTCTCTTCTTAAAAGCCTTAGAAGGCAAGCCATTCCAGTGTCCTCACTGTTAGGAATGTTCTCCTAGTCGTTGCTTCTCTCCATGGTTAGTTTCCATCCATGGCTTCTTCATGTGCTTTGGAAAAT
Source organism: Natrix helvetica (assembly GCF_964273705.1). Taxonomy (NCBI): domain Eukaryota; kingdom Metazoa; phylum Chordata; class Lepidosauria; order Squamata; family Natricidae; genus Natrix; species Natrix helvetica. The sequence goes on from NC_138557.1 coordinate 12,181,383, forward strand.
AAGTTGGCTTCCTTGTGGCAGTCCTTCAAAAACAAAAGTGTTGTTCAAGATAGTTGATAACAGCAATATGTAGATAGCATGGCATCTAATTTTGAGATAAGTTCAAGTGAACCAAATTTAATTATATGAGCTGAAATTTGATAGGTCTTATTAATTATCCCTTCTATTTTTTTTGTTAAATAAATAAAGTTGATATATGTAAACGTTCATGATCACAGAATAGAATAGAATTCTTTATTGGCCAAGTGTGATTGGACACACAAGGAATTTGTCTTTGGTGCATTTGTTCTCAGTGTACACAAGGGGAATAAAAATACATTCATCAAGAATAAAAAGATACAACACCCAGCGATAGTCAAGGTTACTAATAGCTATCAAATCATACTAGGAAACAAATGAAAACAATATATTGAAAGATACAAGCAACTTGGCTATAGTCATAAGTGGGGAGAGATAGATACTAGAAAGGAAGAGAAGAATAATAGTAATACAGTCTTAGTAGATAATTTGACAGTGTTGTGGGAATTAGATGTTTAGCAGAGTGATGGCATTCGGGGGGAAACTATCCTTATGTCTAGTTGTTCTGGTGTGCAGTGCCCTGTAACATCGTTTTGAGGGTAAAAGTTGAAACAATTTAACTCACTCCTTTTCTAATAGACAGATTCATCTCCAAAGTGTGTAAATGTGGCAGGTTTATTGTTGGAAATAAGTATCACAAAGGAAACAGGACTATAGACTCTCCTAGTAAGGCAATTTCAGCTAGTCACATGCATTGAGAATGTTTCCTATTACTCCATCTGAACAGTAGTGGGATTCAAATTTTTTTACTACCTGTAGGTGTGGCTTGATGGGTGTGGCATGATGTGGCTTGGTGGGCGTGGCTTGCTGGGCATGGCTAGGGAAGGGTACTGCAAAATCCTCATTTCCTCCCAATCAGCTGGGACTCGGGAGGCAGATAATAGATGGGGGTGGGGCCCAGTCAGAGGTGGTATTTACCGGTTCTCCGAACTACTCAAAATTTCCGCTACCGGTTCTCCAGAACTGGTCATAACCAGTTGAATACCACCTCTGCATCTGAAGCGTAAGACACCAGATACTGGTGCCTCTAGGACAGTAAACAACATAATGAGGATTCTTTTCTGATTATCCCTTTTAAGCATTTCAGTTGCATCCCAGCCCTTTTGCCTCTGAAACATGCATTTCCCACACAACCTTGGTAGCAGGAAAGGAACTGGATTTCATTAAGAATACCTGCCTTGCCCCAAAAGTCATTTGCAATGTAGAGCAGAAAAAAAAAAGATAAGCCACAGTATCTTTCTTCCTGCTTCTTAGTCTAAAAGAGGTCACAGCAGTCAAAGATGCCTCAGCTGACAGTGGACATTAGACAAAGTCCAGTCACCCCAAATGGATGTGGTGGCTCAGTGGCTAAGATGCTGAGCTTCTCGATCAGAAATGTTGGCAGTTCAGCGGTTCGAATCCCTAGTGCCGGGTAACGGAGTGAGCTCCCGTTACTTGTCCCAGCTTCTGCCAACCTAGCAGTTTGAAAGCACATAAAAAAAGCAAGTGGAAAAATAGGAACCACCTTTGGGGGGAAGGTAACAGCATTCCGTGCCCCTTCGACATTAAGTCATGCCGGCCACATGACCACGGAGACGTCTTCGGACAGCGCTGGCTCTTCAGCTTTGAAACAGAGATGAGCACCGCCTCCTAGAGTTGAGAATGACTATCACATATGTGCGAGGGGAACCTTTACCTTAGTCCCCACAATAATTTTGTTCGCAAACATTTTTGGTTTGAAGAAGAAAAAAATAATAATCATGCATGTCCTGTTGTGTAATGAATATGATTGTGTCCTCTCTTCCCACCTTTGCACGGGGTTATCAAGACTGCATAGGATGCAACTTAACTTGAGGGCGCCTTGTCTGTTCTTTTGCTAAGCACGTGACTCAGGGAGCAAAAACCAAGATTTCCATGCTACAAATGCCCATCTAACTTCCTCTTGTCTTACCTTTTCTTCAGGATAGCATTGCCCCCCCCCCCATCTTTTTTTTTTGCTCAAAATCCAACATGAACAAGGACTTTGGATTTTCTGAATTACTGGGGAGTAATTAAACAGTGCTCTGTGTACATGACTGAAACAACAGAGAGAGAGAGAGAAGGAGCTGTACAACATAGGACCCTTCCCCCCTTCCCCTCCTGTTGTGCATCATTATTAGAAACATTTGTAAACGCAGCTAGATTCACACCTTAGTACGAAGACGCCAGTTGGTTGTAATGGGAGCCAGGCAGGCTACTCCACCACAGAGGCTCTGAGTGATGCCGACGTAGCATAAATAATTGGTGGTGCTTCCATCGTGCCTGGAAGAGATTTCATTACTCACCAGTTAGAATTGGTTGTCAAGCGGGAGGCATGGAAGCCCATGCAAGGTGCCCTATGGTGTCATGTGGCGCGTATTTAATGCTCGGGAGAGCAAGGGACACACACGGGCAAGAGACAGATTGAGCCAGGGGTAGAGGAGAAGTAAGCCGTGAGATGGAGGATGACAAGGCTTTTGGGGCTAAACTCTGCCGGAGGAATGTACAATTCTAATGCATATTTGATCTTGGGTTGAAAGGGGGAGAGGGAGCTGATCCCAAGCCTCCTCATCCTGGGCCTTGCTTCCCTTGCCCTCTTCCTTCTGTCTTGGCATTCATCCCTTTCCTCTCTTTGTTTTTACTTATTGTGTTGAGCCTTTTTTCCTGGAGCCGCAGAACAGCAGTGGGGCATCCAATAACACTTGAAGAGAGATTGTGAAAGCAACCAGGGAGAAAGAGAGAGAGAGAGAGAGAGAGAGAGAGGGAGGGAGGGAGGGAGGGAGAGAAGAAGAAGAAAAATAACAGAGGGAGGGGATCAAGAAGAGAGCAAGCGTGCATAGAACCTGACAGATGCCTGCGTTCATTTATATTACCAGCACGTGGGGGCAGTTTTCTGGTTTCCCTTACTTCCCTTGTTCTCTCTGGGCGAGGAAAGAGAAGGCAGTTTGCAGCCGACAATGAAATCTTGGCAGTTAATTGCAGTCGTGGGAGATGCCCTTCAGGTAAGGAGGCAAAAAGAGAGGAAAAAAAAGGTTTTAAACAATTTAAAGAAAACAGCAAGGGATTGGAAGGGAAGGGGGGAAGGAAGGAAGGCTATCTAGACAGAGACACATCTTGCAAATGGTAGCAGACTGGACGAATGAAACTCTTTCCCCCGAGAGATGCAAAGGGCTCGGTGTAGAGGTGTGTGGAAGACTGGTTGAGCGAGGGGTGGGAGAGTGGGTGGGTGGGAGAGGCACAAATTGACATGTTTGGCTGCCATTGTTATGTAGCTTCCATTCAGTGTCGTGCCAACATTAATGCAGGAAAAAAAAAAAAGGTTTGTGCTTGTGTTTGGTTTCTGGCTGTGTGATTAGAATAGAGATTTGGAACGCCTCTTTGGTGGAATAAAGAAGGAGAGAAGCCCTTCCAGGAAGCGGATGGGTTTTCGTCTTAGGAAAAAAAGGTATTGATGGTGTGTCTGTACGTTCTCCAGAAAGGTGCTTTCTGTTTTTGCAAAGCAGGTGGTTTTTTGCGGCTTGTCAGCGGACGGAAGGAAGGGCTTTGAGTTGCAGGGCAAGGAATCCAAGAGAATAGGAGTGCCAGTTAATTGTTATTCCTTTTTCCTCTCTAAAGTTCACTTGAACTTTCTCTTTGGGAAGGTTTCACTTTCTTTGCAGTAGCACTTGCTAGCATGGAATTCTGTATATAGTTCCCCCCCTCCCTTGTATGAGGGAAAAAAAAGCATATTTGAATTATGGAATGAATTATGACATATGTTGGATCTCCCTATCAAAAGTTTTTTGAAGTGTTGGCATTATTTTGTTCCTTGTCGGTTTTGTCAGGTAAGCAAGAGGTGATAACAAGTTTGGGGGAATATGCTCTTAATTTGCTCATAAAGATAATTTGTTGTAACTTTTGGCATTTAGCAACATTGGCACATGTTTATTTATTTTTTAAATCCACAAGCAGTGTATTACAACCAGATCTGTCTATCCATCCTTCCCATTCCATTCTGTGGTGATGTACTTTTTGAAATCTTCCAGCTTGATCCATTTTTTTGATTGCTACAGATAAAAATGAACGAGGCAACTTGGTCCAGGCTTTTAGCAGTGTTCAGCAGAAATATGTTACATTTGTTCTGTTTTCTCCACTTTTTCGAAGACAACAAATAGCAGGCTAATAACATTTCCAAAACCTGCAGCAATTTGATATTTACTACCTAAATTGCCTAAATTATGTTCAAATCGATTTCCCTCTTACATTAAATGATTCTAGTTTTAAATAGTGAAACAGCCATTTAAATTGTCATAGAGGCATTACTGGAGATAATTAGATGCTGTTAAGAGAGCAATTTAAAACTTCTCTCTATGCAAAATACAATATTAGGAATATCTTATTTTTGGCAGCACAGAATTAGTTGCAAGTGTGCAGTTGTTTCATTTGTGTAAGGAATATACCCTTCCCATTGCATAAATTAAATGCTGAAAATTATAAAATGCATTATTCTGTGTTTACAGATGAATTTGTTGCTAGTTGCTCAGAATTTATGTTATCAAAATGTATATCTTGTACTATTAGCAGCTTCATTTATTTATTTATTTTTATTTTCTTTCAGTGTAATAAATAAAGTGTGAGACATTTAGTGGATGAATAATTAAATTCCTAATTATCATCCAAGAATGAAATTTTCTGTTTTGTGGTTTTCAATTTGCAATTAAATGGAAGCTCCATGATTATTTAAACATATTATATTAAGTTGTATGCAACCATTGATACCTTGGTTTAAATATAGGAATTATCTTAGCTGTATATCTTGTTCAAGATTGGGTTGAGCTGATGATTATATACTTACACTGTTGAATGTTTTTGACAAGGAGATAATGCATAATTGATATATTTATACAAAGAGTCAAAGGGAGAGGAACTGGATTGGAATTTTCCCCCCACGTTGATAATGGTGAAGGTAGAAGTACTAGTAAATAAACATTAATGCATTTTTCATTTTATTCCAGTGTTAATTTTGCAATATTAGATCTGTGGGCTGGACAATACATTAAAATGTCACCTTTGATTGAGTTCTGCTTGTGAGCAATCACTTTAGCAGAAATTGATTTCAGAAAAAATGAAATAATCCAACAAAGGGGGAAAACATGAGTGTGTGGAGGCGGGATTTTGCTCTGTGGAACTCTTGATTGACCTTCAGCCACTCAGCCTAGCCTACCTTATAAGGGTGTTGTGAAAATAAAATTACATTTATTTATCCTGTATTTCTTTGAAAGGTATTGCATGTATATGATAAACTTCTGTTCCTTAACTGTTCCTTTGGACCCAAATATTTCATATCAGGAAAAGTAAAATGGGGACAAACTAAACCGGTCTCAGGCAATGATTAAGAAACAAATATTTGGTTCATCTTTTAGTTCATTTGATTGATTTTTTTTTCTGGGTAGAAAAGGATATGGCAATTCTTTATTTTTAAGTTTGGGCCCTTTGTATCATGCCAAAGTAGCTGGAGACAACATAATTTTGCTATAGGTACATCAAAATAAGATGCAGCTACTGCAATTTCCATTCCTGTGGAGAAGAGTTATATTTCCCTAACTTCAAAACTCTTTTTTTTAAAAAAATTATTTCATTTCGGTGATATTTGTAGCTCCCTGTGGTGAAATACATCGTAGTTAGTCCTAAAGTTGCCTTAAATGAGCATTGTGGAAAAACACAGTGTTTTTGCACCGGAGAAATTCATATGGAGCGTGCAATGGAAAACACTCGTGAAGGAAGTTCAGAAAGGAAAATGCCACGTTGCAATTTTCATAGCTGAAGTGCATGCCACATTTATCTTTTTCCAGACCCATATCATTACAGCTGCCTTCAAATAGTGTTTAATCTTCTCTACCCTCTCCAGGGATAAGCAAATTAGGGAGGGACATTTTCTGTTACTTTCTCTGGGATCTTCCCAAAATGTATGTGGGATGGGCCTAGATTTAGTAGGGTTTATCGTTTTAACTTTCCCATACTTTGTGATCCTTCCTTTTCCAAACTGGTATAGAAGTGTATCGATAGCTTTCCAGGCCAGCATCGTTTCAGGACATCTTTAACAGATTAACATAGTTGGAAGGGACCTTGTAGGTCATCTAGTCCAACCCCCCTTCCCACATTGGGAAGAGGAAAACGTTGGAGAAATATCAGATAATTTGCTGTCTACCCCTTCAAGCCCCCCAGCTGCCTAGGGCAGGAAATAGCATATACTTAGTGTCTCCCCTCCTCCCTCCCCTGAGTAATGCGAAAATATCTGAAATTTCACCATCGTTCTACAATTTGCATAGGCCATTATTCTTCACAATGCAAAAATTGCAACCTAGGATTCACTTGTAAGATCAAAGTAATGAGGTTTATTTCCAGCTTCTGTGGGAGAATATTTTTTGCCTCTTCATTCTGAAAAGCATGAAATAATTTAACTTCTTAAAGCTAAAATGAGGTGAATGCTTTCTTTAGAAAAATGATGAATGAACATTCTTGACTGGGAGAAATTATTTGGATCTGTACAGCTAAGGCAAATGGGTGGGTTAAAAATGGTTACGTTTTGAATTTGAATTCCCCCATTTGCAGTTTATGAAAATGTACATCACATGCATACATACAGAGAGATAGAACGTATAAACACACATACTGTAAGAGAGTTATTAACATATACATTTTTCTGGATTTTGTTTTGGGTCAGTTTAATGAACAAAAAAAGAGAGTAAATAATAGATAAATGGCAATACAATTTTAGGGAGAAATATTGCAGAAGTGACACGTGTGGGAAAAATGCCTGCAGAAATGTACTGCAAGTGATATGCACAAAAATGAGCATGACTTTTCAAAGAGATCTCTTTACACTTTGTTGGGGAAAGGAAGAACCTCGATGTTGTAACTTGATTTCTTCATTACGATAGACTTGGACTAGCTATAGCAGGAAAAAGAAGCACCGAGGCACAAAAGTTTTAGACTGCCAGGAAAATCACCAATGACATATAATCAAAAAGAATTTGCATATCATCAAAGATTTTGAAAATCAATGGGATGAAAGGGAAAAAAATAAGCTCAGTCAAGGAATTTTAAGTAGCCCATCACCTGCCTTTTCGACTTCCTTTCATGAACGTTGGTGGAAGTCTACAATAATAGAATTCAGAAGTTTCTCATTAAATCATTGCATTGTCTCTTGGCCAAGGTAAGATATTTTAGGAATACCTTTTTGAAGGATCAGTCACATAAACAAACTATATAATACCGTGGTCTCATTTAAATAATCCTCCCCTGTTACCATTTCTTTTTTGACAGAAGTGGAACAAGAACAGGGAGAACGAAATGATTTAAAAATAGTTGCTGAGAGAATGTCATTAGAAAACTTTAATACAAATGGCAACTGTTCAGTAAAGATAGGAAAGTTCTTGGATTGCTAGATAATTGGTTTAATGAGGCCAAGATATTCAAACCTCACTTCCTGATTTAGAAGAAACAGAGTTGTAAGAATGCATTTAACTTAAACTTTCCACTTACGACTTGCCTTTTAAATATGTCAAGAACTTCTCTGGGCCAACTCACTCGAAGAAACACATGCATTTTTTCTGAACTTTAGTGTCATTTTAATGACGTGTTATCAATCCACTGTGAATAACTGTCCACTCTTCAGGAGAAAAGAAAGGAAAGGTTCTTCTTTTCCTAGCAGTAAAATTCCAAAATTCTAATGTTCCTTCTTACCTAGAAGAAATTAATATTTCTCCACAAAGCTTGTGCAATTATATATTTCCCATCAACTTCTCAAGCGTATGACTTCTGTTTAACAATGGCAAGAACATTTTTTAAAAAAAATCCATTTAAAAACAACAACCAAACACCACCATGGATAAATTTCCTTCTGGAGTTTTAAGAGAAACAACAGGGAGGCTTTAGAAGTCTACAGAGAAGATTGCAAATGGAAGGCAGGAGACCTAGAATCTCTTCTTGCTCATTTAAGAAGTACAATAGAATAGAATTCTTTATTAGCCAAGTGTGATTGAACACACAAGGAATTTATCTTTGGTGCATAAGCTCTCAGTGTACATAAAGAAAAATAGAATACATTCATCAAGAATCGTAAGATACAACACTTAGTGATAGTCATAGTTTACTAATAAGCAATCATATCATACTAGGAAACAAACAAAACAGTATAAATCGTAAAAATACAAGCAACATTATAGTCATAAGTAGGAAGAGATAGGTAATTGGAAGAATGAGAAGAATAATAGCAATACAGTCTTAGGAGATAATTTGACAGTGTTGTGGGAATTAGTTGCTTAGCAGAGTGATGGCATTCGGGGAAAAAGCTGTCCTTGTGTCTTGTTGTTCTGGTTTGCAGTGCCCTATAGTGTCGTTTTGAGAGTAGAAGTTGAAACAATTTATGCCCAGTAGATATTTTCACAGCCCTCTTTTTGACTCGTGCAATATACAGGTCCTCAATAGAAGGCAGGTTGGTAGCCATTGTTTTTTCTGCAGTTCTAATTAACCTCTGAAGTCTGTGTTTGTCTTGTTGGGTTGCAGAGCCAAACCAGACAGTCATGGAGGTGCAGATGACAGACTCTATCATTCCTCTGTAGAACTGTATCAGCAGCTTTTCGGGCAGTTTGAGCTTCCTGAGTTTGTGCAGAAAGAACATTCTTTGTTGTGCTTTTTTGATGATGTTTTTTGATGTTAGGTGTCCATTTTAAGTCTTGAGATATGATAGAACCTAGAAACTTGAAGGTCTCTACTCTTGATACTGTATTGTCTAGTATTGTAAGAGGTGGTAGCATAGGAGGGTTTCTCCTAAAGTCTACCACCATTCATTCATGAGTATTTTCCCTATATTTGCTTTTTTTTTTTTTTTGAGAAACATTGCTAAAGAAAATACTCTTTCATCAAATTGAAAAAAAACCAATGGAGGAAAATGTAGGAGTTCTCCTTCTGACACTAATAGAATGTTATAAAAGTCTATTACAAGGGTAAAGAGACGCTTCAGCGAAAGGTATTGATTATTCTCAGGATGATGTGGAGTTAATTAGCAAGAGGACAGAGTTCCTATATTTCCCTATTTTATAACAATGAAAGCCGCAAAATGCTTCCATGCAAAAAGTTTAAGTAGGATGGAGAAACTATACATTCTTAATTGTTACATTGCACATAGTGCATTCAAACAGACAGTACAAAAATAAATAAATAAAAATAAAAAACGAGCAAACACATAGTAGTGTCTAAAAGGTAAAGGTCCCCCTTGCACATATGTGCTAGTTGTTCCTGACTCTAGGGGGCTGTGCTCATCTCCATTTAAAAGCTGAAGAGCCAGCACTGTCCGAAGACATTTCCGTGGTCATGTGGCCGGCATGACTAAATGCCAAAGACGCATGGAGCGCTGTTACCTTCCCACCAAAGGTGGTTCCTATTTTGCATTTTTTACGTGCTTTCGAACTGCTAGATTGGCAGAAGCTGGGACAAGTACCGGGAGCTCACTCTGTTATGCGATGCTAGGGACTTGAACCCCCGAACTGCCGACCTTTCTGATCCACAAGCTCAGCATCTTAGCCACTGAGCCACCACGTCCCAATAGTAGTGTATTATCTAGTCAGAATTGAACTGCTTTTCTCTGTTATAGAATAGACATTCTGGCCACTTGACTAATTTAGGGGTTTAGAATTAGGGGAAACTTGGCATTAAATGCCAGGTTGCAAGACAGAGCTGTTCACACTTAATCTCTGTTACAGAAGAGAAAATGCTGTGGACGGAATAGCTTTCAATTTTAAATAAACTTTTGTTAATTGGGTCTGTATGGGCATGTTTCTCTTGATTGATCAGGCCAGGGGAATTAAATAGAGAAGATGGAAGATTTTTTTACTTCAATTAACAAAACTCCAAATTTCCTTAACACCTATTCATTTTTGAAGACTTTTCAGTATAATTTCCTTTATTTTTTTTTCTTGCCTTTAAAAACACATATCTCTTTTCCCCCTAGTTCTTCCTAATTTAATGCATGCAACTTTTAATTTTGGAGGGAAATATTGGCTTGTTAGAATTAGAAGGACTATATAAGGTTGGCAGTTCTGTGGTTCAAGTTTAAGTTTAAGTTTATTAGATTTATAGACCGCCCCCTTTCCCCAAAGGGACTCAAATCCCTAGCGACACATAACAGAGTGAACTCCTGTTACTTTTCTCAGTTTTTGCCAACTTAGCAGTTCAAAAGCATGTAAAAATAAAGTAGAAAAATGGGGACCACCTTTGGTGGGAAGGTAACAGCGTTCTGTGCACTTTTGGTTTATTTTGAGTTTTATTAAATTTATATACCGCCCCCCTCTCCCCGCAGGGACTCGGTGTTTAGTCATGCTGGCCACATGACCATGGAGCCATGGAGACGTTTTCGAACAGTACTGGCTCTTCAGCTTTGAAACTGAGATGACTGCCCCCTAGAGTTGGGAATGACTAGCACATATGTCTGTGAGGGTGGGTGTATGTATGTATGTATGTATGTATGTATGTATGTATGTATGTATGTATATATATATATATTCGTAGATTTTCACGGGTGTAGGTATGCTGTTTTTGTTGTATTCAGGTCTTTTCCCGTGTAAGATTGAGAGTGTCTTTGCAACGTTTCGGCAAGATCTCACCTGCCATCTTCAGGCTTGGGCTTAAAAAAAAATGCATGAATGCATCCATATATGCACTCACACTCATTTTTTTAAGCCCAAGCTTGAAGATGGCAAGTGAGATCTTGCCGAAACGTTGCAAAGACAATCTCAATCTTACATGGGAAAAGACCCGAATACAACAAAACCAGCATATATGTGTTTGTGTGTGTGTGTGCGCTCGCGCTCGTGTGTATGCACAGATATATGTGTGTGTGGGTGTGGGTGGGTGGGTGGGTGGGTGGGTGGATGGATGGATGGATGGATGGATGGATGGATGGATGGATGGATAGATAGATAGATAGATGATAGATAGATAGATAGATAGATGATAGATAGATAGATAGATAGATAGATGATAGATAGATAGATAGATAGATAGATAGATAGATAGATAGATAGATAGATAGATAGATAGATAGATATTCACAGTCCAAGATTAGCTTTAGTTGTTCTCCAACATTTACTGTTGTATTCTTACATAATTTATATAGGACTATCAATATATTTTATGTTAAATATTCTGGCTGTATATTGTGTTTATTGTTGTTGCTGTTCCCAGGTTTACAAAAGTCACAGAATAATCAACATGCCAATAAAATAAATATACATCCATAATAGCATGAAAGGTTGCTTTTAAGAAGCTCAAGAAAATATATGCGATAATTTTATCACTACATATAAATAAAGTAGTTGATTGAAGCACGTATGATGCAAATCACTCAGGATGTTACCATGAACAAGTGCTTTTCTCTGAAAACCTCTTGCCTCATCTTGAGTGATGGAGGTACCAGCAGAAAAGACCTACCTTGATATCCTTAAATTGAAAAATCATTGTTGCAATGGAACTATGGGGGAAAAACATTGAGAATGTAAATGAAGCTTGTGCATGATATTGCTAAGTCAGTATTTCCTGAGCGCAAGCACAGTACTAATAGAAAATAATATTTAATACAATAATACAATACAATAGTAGAGTTGGAAGGGACCTTGGAGGTCTTCTAGTCCAACCCCCTGCCTAGGCAGGAAACCCTATACCGTTTCAGACAAATAGCTATCCAACATCTTCTTAAAGACTTCCAGTGTTGGGGCATCTTTTAATTTGTAGATTGGGGTTGAATTGTGGAGTCCTTGGGGCTCCCTGAGCTTGGTTGCTTTCTTTCAGATGTTTTATTACCCAACTAGTTAACATCATCAGTGCTACCAATGAAGATGTTTTGTACTTGAGGAATGAGATGTCTGCACGAAAACAACCAAGCTCAAAAAACACCAAGGACTCCAAAGCACATTACTAGATTGTAAACCTAATGAAGCTTATGGAAGACCACCAGATAACTGGTTTCCAGATTCCTCCAGCACTCTACCACCTTCTCCAATGCTTCCAACATCTTCAAGAGCATTTTGAGTTGGTTCCCTGAATGCTTTTTCCAGCTTTTGTAAGTGATGGAGGAGGCTGTGTAGAAAATGGAAGAGACAATATGGAGGCTGTAAGACAATGCAGAAGGTTTAGTTGAGGGATATGCTAAGTCTTCTTTGTCTGAGAAAAGGAATTGTATTATCTCCATGATAGAAAGCCCTTCATTAAGGTCAGTCTAAGGCTATCTTGCACAGCTCTACTTTGTAGCTCATACGCACCTCCTAACTTTGGTGTTCTTTGAAGATTTTTTGTGATGTTGCCTCACCATGGAACTGCTAGAATTGTCCCTTGTCTACTCTTGAGTGCCTTAAGAAAGCAAGAAGCAGCTATTCTATTTTGACAGGCCTTTCATTTGCAGAACGTTAAACCTTGACTATCAGTTTGAACTGTGCTAGAACCAGATGGTGTTTTAATTTACGTTGTTGTCTTATTGTTATTAATTCCTTTAAAAAAAAACCAAAACAGTTTCCATCAATTATTTTCTTATTTACTCTTAATGAGATTAAGAAATTGGAAACAGTTTCATGCCAGCTGAGATGATTATGCATTGTTCAAGATCAAATCTGAGATGCTAGGAGACATATTCCATCCAAAGCTTTTTTAAAAATTGGGCTTCCTTTTATTTTTCTTTAAGTGCCAATATTTATACCATGCAAATGCAAACTTTATTTAAAATGAATCAGTTTATTCCCTTAGCTGCCAAAAGGAAAAGGGGAAAAAAAGAATAATAAATAGACTGACATCCTTAATTAGAACAGACAATCTTGTTTATAGACAAGAAACATGTAGGATTCATTTTGCCAAACAGGGAGGAAACTAAAAGAAAATAGTGACGGGACAGGAAAAGTTCAGGTTCACATTTGTCTATTATAGCCAAATTCTAACCCTATTAAAGATTAACAACTAAAATGGGCTGTAGACGCCAAGACAACAATCAGATAAAATAAATCTGAGTCCTGAGCAAATTTGTAAGCTGAGAAAGCAAGTGCCTCACAGAAGACCCTCCCTAATTCTCATGAAGGTAGAGAGGGGAGAGTGCCTTCAGACTTACAAGAGTCTGTTACTGCAACTTCATAATGAAAGTAATATCAGCACTCAAAAGTTTAGTTTTCTACTCTTACTCTACCTTGTAAGGATGATAACAGAATAAAAGTCTTCTTTGCAAAAATAAATAAATAACCCTATCTAAATATCTACATACCTGTCTGTCAGTCTGTTGGTCTGTCTCTATCCATCCATCCATCCATCCATCCATCCATCCATCCATCCATCCATCCATCCATCTCTATCTAGTGTGTGTTACAGATACAATGAGAATTTACAGAATACAGAAAAACAGAATTGGAAGGAATCTTGGAGGTCTTCCAGTCCAATTTCCTGCTCAAGGCAGGAGCCCCTATACCAGGGGTGTCCAAACTTGGGAACTTTAAGACTTGTGGACTTCAACTCCCAGAATTCCCCAGCCATGCTGGCTGGGGAATTCTGGGAGTTGAAGTCCACAAGTCTTAAAGTTCCCAAGTTTGGACACCCCTGCCCTATACCATCTTAGTCAAAAAAGTTGTTCAGTCTATGTTTGAAAATCTCCAGTGATGCACTCACAACTTCTGGAGGCAATGTGTTCCATTGATTAATTGTTCTTGCTGCCTCAAAATTTATCCTTAGTTCTAGGTTGGGTCTCTCCTTGATTAGTTTCCATCCATTATTTATTGTCCTGCCATCAGATGCTTTGGAGAAAGGTTTGACACAACACACACACACCGTTGTCTATGAAAGTGCCTCAAATTTTGGAGGACTACTATCATGTCATCCCCTATCCTTCTCTTTGTTAGACTAGGCATACCCAGTTCCTGCAACCGTCAATCCTAGGAAACAATCATTATTTGGGTTACTATTTCTCTTTAATGTTATATTGCTGTTATTCAATCGTAGCCTTTATGGTCAGATAGGAGAATAGTTGACAAAATATATATCTCTTTTGGGAGAGCTGAGTTTTTTTTCTCTTCCCCCCCCCCCCCCCAAGAAAAGCCAACAAAACCGTACTTATGAATTGCTTGCTTGACTGTAAGCCCAAGTAATTAATGCACTGGGATTGATCACGGAGAACAGGACCTTGGACAGAGGACAATCCAATGTGTTCAAACAGTGTCTTCTGGAAAAAAGACCATTGTGTCTCGGAGATCAACCTGATAACTGAACAGGGCAGAATTTTTCTTTTTTTAAAAAAAGACAATAGGATTAGAAAGGACGTCCAATATTTCTGGACTCCCTCCTTCAATAAAATTATGGAGGGTGGGGTGACACTGCCCTATAAAAGCCACAGCTGGAAGTACCCTTAACATGCTTATTTATCACTGTTATTCATCTATATCAGGTGACCTCTGCTAATGCTTTTCTGACTTGGTGTATAACTCTGAAAACTTTGAAGATTTCTAAAACTATTGCAGAGGTGTGCATAAACACGAGTGAAATGATTTCATCCCATTATTTCTCAGGCTGTCTCTCTGCATTGCACACGTAAGCAAGTGCATCTCAAAAAAAATAATGCTCTGTAAATATTGTATTGATCTCTTTGCTAGTGCTTGGTATATCATTCTACCCTGTCAGGCTTACCTGAAGCAGAAGGCTTCTTATGTCCCTTTTTTTTCCACACCTTTACCAGTCCTGTGTCCTATACCTATTTTAAACCAGAAAGGGAGTACAATTTATTATTACCAAAGCACATCCTACCTTATAAGATATTGAAAGTAAGTTCATTATTGTCCTCATTGACACTATAGGTAGCCCTTTGTTCATTTAATGAAGGTTCAAAGTTATGCCACTCTCTGAAACTGTGACTTGTGATGCATCCTCAGAGTTATGACCGTCACATCACCCTCATGGTCAAGTGATCAGAATTCATATTTTTGGCAACTGCCTCTCATTAATATTGGTTGCAGTGTCTGGTTGCCACATGATTGCAATTTGCAACCTTCCTTCCAAAATAAAGCAAGCTCAATGGGATCGCTTAATGACCGTATGATTGACTTATGACCACAGTAAAAATGGACATAAAAGTAGGTCCAGTCATATAGAATAGAATATAATTTTTTTATTGGCCAAGTGTGATTGTACATAGAGGACTTTCTCTTTGGTGCATAAGCTCTTAGTGTACATAAAGAAAAATAAAATAGAATACATTCCTCAAAAACCATAAGATACAGCAGTGATAGTCATAGGTTACTAAATCAAATCATACTAGGAACAAATAAAACAATATAAATTGTAAAGATACAATCAACATTTAATCATAAGTAGGAAGAGATAGCTAATAGGAAGAATGAGAAGAATAATAGTAATGCAGTCTTAGTAAATAGTTTGACAGTGTTGTGGGAATTAGTTGTTTAGCATGCAGGGGGAAAAAAACTCTCCTTGTGTTTAGTTGTTCTGGTGTGCAGTGCCCTATAGCGTTGTTTTGAGTGTAGAAGTTGAAACAATATTTATGTCCAGGATGCGAGGGGGCCGTAGATATTTTCATGGCCCCCTTTTTGACTCGTGGAGTACACAGTGGAAGGCAGGTTGGTACCCATTGTTTTTTTCTGCAGTTCTAATTATAATGAAAATGCAGTCATTAAGTGAGTCAATATGGGACTACCTGGGCAATACCGGGTTATCAGCTAGTATCAGCTTGGGGGAAAAACAAGAAGTAATGGAATGGAAGATATGTCTAGTCAAACAAAGAGAAGGTCTGGGGTAATTTGATAACAGCCTTCAAGTACTTGAGGGACCATCACAGAGAAGAAGGGGTTGAACTATTCTGCAAAGAACTGAGAGAAGGACAAGAAACAACAGGTGGGAGATCATTAAAGAGAGATTCAACCTAGGACTAAGGAGAAATTCATCCATCAGGGAGAACAATTAAATGGTGGAATGGCTTGCCTACAGACCTTATGGATGCTCCATTACTGGAGGGTTTTAAGATAAGATTGGGCAATCTTTTGGTATAAGGTCTCTTGCTTAAGCAGGGGGTTGGTCTAGAAGATCTTCAAGGTGAGACCTTCATAAATGACTTAGATGAGGGAATAGAAAAGGAACTTACCAAATTTGTGGATGATACTCAGCTGGCAGGAATAGCCAAAATCCTAAATGATAGGCTCAAGATCCAAATGGATCTTGGCAGACTTGAACCCTGGGCCCTATCTAACAAAATGAAATTCAGTGTAATTCAAACTTGAACACATCCGACGGATGCCCTAATTAAACCATGAGTCTTGAGCCAAGCTTCAAAAGAAATCCAATCATTTATTAGGAGCTCCATGTCAGCACATTCCCAAATGAAGCCAACTACAACCCAACATAATTTACAGCCCTAATCATGACCTTGTTTTCCCCCCTAATCCCAGGGTGTGTCATCAATCACATTCACCAACGGAGCAATTGCACGGGTTGTAGAGATCACTCCCCTCTGGGGAGTGGGTAACCCTGAGACACAGCCTTGAGAAAGATACATCTGGCATGTGCTCCTATCTTTGGCTACCATGTTGCTTTGTTGGTTTCCCCTCCCCCTTGCCTGTGGCAACTCGAGAGCAGGCCAGGGATGCTTTGTGAGTTTATAGGAGTATTTCAAAAAGAGACTGGGCTGCCATCTGTCAGAAATGGTGTAGGGTCTCCTGCTTGGGCAGGGGGTTGGACTAGATGATCTACAAGGTCCCTTCCAACTCTGTCCATATGTTAATCAAAGATCCCTTCCAATTCTGTTTTTGCTCAGTTCTAAGAAATGGCAGTGCTTTAAAAGGAAGGCGTGATAAGAACTGATATTGCATTTGTTAGTCCGCAATATCAGGACAAGAGAAAGAATTGTCAGAAAAGCCAAACCAAAATGATTTTCATTCCTCCATCATTGGTTCATCTTGTGTTGATAAGATATCCTATTATCCTACCAGAACCAACTTGTATTTTTTGGTTTGTGAGATGCTTTGGCATGAAATAGCACATTGTGCACATAGTTGCACAATTTTCTTCCCTCCTGCAAAGCTCGAACGTAGCAATTGCTTTTCGTAGAAGCCTAGATGTTTTACTCGGGCATAAATCAAATATCACACTTGCCCAAAGGGGAGATATCCCTGGATTTAAGATGACCCCCCCCCCCCAAGGAAGAGTAGACAGAAAACAAACACCCAACAACAGGGACTAAAATCCTGTATTTATTTATTCAGGCGTAAATCAAACACCACATTTACCCAAATGTCACTGGATTTAAGACAACCCTCCCTATGGAAGGGATGACAGAAAATAAAGAGCTCATGCCAACAACAACCACAGTGGCACAGTGGTTAGAGTGCAGTACTGCCTGCACTTCTGCTGACTGCCGTCTGCCTGCAGTTTGGCAGTTCGAATGTCACCAGGCTCAAGGTTAGATTTAGATTTATAGATTTATTAGATTTGTTAGCCGCTCCCTCTCCACGAAGGGACTCGGGGCGGCGTACAATAAATAAAAACACATATTATACAATTAAACATTACACGGAGGAGGTATAAAAATCACACAGCAATCATTACAATACATAGAAATAGTAAAATAGGTTAAAATTAAAATACCCCACTAGAAAATTACAAGTTTAAAAGATTGCCAGGAGGATTGAAATGGAACTATGGTTGAGCCAGGCCGGCTAGTTGAAAAAGGTGGGTCTTGAGTTTTGAACGGAAGGAGCGGAGGTCGGTAGTAATCCTAATGTCGGGGGGGAGGTCATTCCAGAGGGCTGGGCCCATCACAGAGAAGGCCCTGCTCCTGGGCGCCGCCCTTTGGCACTGCTTAGTGGACGGCACCCGGAGAAGTCCCTCTCTGTGAGAGCGAATTGGTCGTAGGGATGTAGGGACTCAGCCTTCCATGCTTCCGAGATCTGTAAAATCAGGACCCAGATTGTTGGGGGCAAGAGGCTGTAAACCACTTAGAGAGGGCTCTAGAGCACTGCTATATCTATCTGTCTGTCTGTCTGTCTGTCTTTCCGTCCGTCCGTCCGTCCGTCCATCCATCCATCCGTCTATCTGTCTGTCTGTCTGTCTATCATCTATCTATCTATCTATCTATCTATCTATCTATCTATCTATCTATCTATCTATCTATCTATCAATCATCTATCTATCTATGTAACTTATCTGTCAATCTGTCTACCTCCATCTGTCTGTCTTTCTGTCTGTTTGTCTGTCTGTCTATGTATCATCTATCATCTATCTAGCCGAGGTGGCCCAGTGGTTAGAATGCAGTACTGCAGGCTACTTCTGCTGACTGCCAGCTGACTGCAATTTGGCAGTTGGAATCTCACCAGGCTCAAGGTTGACTCAGCCTTCCATCCTCCCAAGGTGGGTAAAATGAGGACCCAGATTGTTGGGGGGCAAGAGGCTGACTCTGGAAACTGCTTAGAGGGGGCTCTAAAGCACTGTGATGCAGTATATAAGTCTAACTGCTATTGCTACTTTTCCTTCCTTCCTTCCTTCCTTCCTTCCTTCCTTCCTTCCTTCCTTCCTTCCTTCCTTTCTAACCTGTGGTTAGAATGCAACATTGCAGGCTAACTCTACCTACTGCCAGCAGTTCGATCCTCACTGATTGACTCAAGGGTTGACTCAGCCTTCCATCCTTTTGAGATGGGCAAAAGGAGGACCCAGATTGTTGGGGGCCATAGGCTGATACTGTAAACCTCTTAAAGAAGACTGTAAAAGCACTGTGAAGTGGTATATAAATCTAAGTGCTATTACTGTAAAACCTCTACTTCGCCAGTTCCAAGCAATGTGTAATAACTGCAGCCAACCCTGGAAATCTCCCATTCCTCCCTCCAGATGTGTCACACATATGTGTATGTGTGAAAAAAGTATTATGGTGCAAACCCGAAAAATGTTAAGCAATGCTTTCATCAGAACTGTGCTAAAGCTACATAGGACTCATTTAATCGGAAAATAAGAGTTAATTTCTGCAGTAGGCTTTACGTGTCTCTGCTCTGATTTTCCCCTACATTGTGTCCAATCCTTGATGTGAATGTGGCTGCCAGAAGTCAAAGTCCAAAAGGTAAAAAGATCACAGGATGAACTGAATTTAATTTAAAAAAAATACTGATTAAAATTGCCTTTAAAATACATTCTCTCAGAAAGGAGAAAGGTGGGGAAAAAACCCATATGAAGATGAAATAACAGAATAATAGAGTCGGCAGGGACCTTGAAGGTCTTCTAGTCCAACCTCCCTGCTCAAGCAGGAATTCCTATATCGTTCCAGGCAAGTGGCTCTCTTCTTAAAAGCCTCCCGTGATGGAGCACTTCCAACTTCTGAAGGCAAGCTATTTCACTGGTAATTGTTCTCCCTGTTAGGAAATTTCTCCTAAGTTGCTTCTCTCCTTGATTAGTTTCCATCCATTGTATCCCGTTTTGTCTTCTGGGGCATTGGAGAATAAATTGACCACCCTCTTTTTTGTGGCAGCCCCTCAAATGCTGGAAAGCTACTATTACGTCACCCTGGTCTTGGAAATACTGGGATTTCCAAGAGCGCCACATGGCTTGGCGCCTTAGGGATACCCCCTAGGTCCGTGAATGGCGCTCTGCCCGGTTGGAGAGGAAGTTTGCCGGGTGGTTGCTTGTGAGCTTGGTCACCTCATGGCTGCTTTGCCCCTGAGGCTGTGCTTGGCTCTTCGGGAGCCAGTTCGCAAGGGAGCAGCCGCCCAGCAACCCCAAAACAATAAGCCCTCCCCTATAATAAGCCTTAAGGCCATATTTTGCAAGTAAAAAGGAAATAAGACCCTGTCGTATTTTCGGGGAAACACGGTTTATCAGGGGACGATGGAACTTAATGGGATTGATGTTTTCCTCAATATACGACCACAATGGAGCCCAACATTTATGTGGCTCAACGAGACCGTTGCCCCATTTTGCAACCTTTCTTGCCACAGTTATTAAGTGAGTGAATACATTTGTTCAGTTTTTAAGGTTTCAGATGTTAAGTTAAAGCAGCTGTCCCATCAATTTTGCAAAAGGTGATGACATCATCCTGAGACACAGTCTTGGAAATACTGGAATGAATGCTCCAACACTGGACGTTTTTAAGAAGATGTTGGGTATCCATTTGCCTGAAGTGGTGCAGGGTTTCCTGCCTAAGCAGCGGGTTGGACTAGAAGACCTCCAAGGTCCCTTCCAACTCTATTCTATTCTATTTCTTTCCACTAGACTAAACATACCCAGTTTCTGCATATAGTAAGCTGCTCAGTAAGTCACTCTGGATTGTGAGAAGTGCAGTATAAAATTTAATAAATAAAGTAAATAAAAGGCTCAGATAGACAACTTCCTAAGGTACCCACAGCTTCCATGAGTAAGCTGTTACACTGTTGAATTGCTTCACTTTCAGGTAATTTCTCCTTAGTTCTTGCTTGGATTTCTCTTTAATGATCTTCTACTTCTTGTCCTGCCCCCATGTGCTTTGGAGAACAGGATGACCCCCTCTTCTCTACAACAGCCCCTCAAATGTAGAAAGGCAGATATCATGTCACCCCTAGTCCTTCTTTTTGTTAGATTAGAGCAGGGGTTGGCAACGCACAGCTCTCGAGCCCCATGTGGCTCTTTCATCCCTCTGCTGCGGCTCCCTGTCGCTGGTTGGATCCACAATTGATAAGGCTTTCGGTTAGGACAGGAAGTGGAAAAATAATGCCACGCTAGGAGGAGACTCTATGGTAGCGGAACCAGATTTCTGGTCAACTCCAGAATTGAGCGGGGGGCTTCTGGGTAGGACCTTTGTGGCTTTTTGAGTGTTTATGGTTTCTGACCCCGGGATTAGACTTACTAGTTTGCAAACTCTTTGTCATATGGTTTAGCCTCCCAACCCCTTCCTCTCTACCCACTTTCTAGGATGTCAACATTGTTTTTTGTATTTAGCGATAATTTGCAGTCATTGACCTGCCTGTCTGTTCTTTTGTCCTTGCTGGTTTTATTTGTACCAGCAAACATATGAAAAGAGGTTTGATTATTTTGCTCAATATTTAACCACAAACCTTCAGATAATTCCCTCAGGTTTTTTTGCATGTGGCAGGAGGATAATCCCTTTATTCCTATGTGTAAATGAAGTAGAAAAGATGTAGAAAAGTAGACCCTGCTATGTCTAACCAAATGGAAACTCATATGTCTAAAGAAGTCTAGCAAGGAGCTCCTGACTTTGTTGGTAAAGGTTCCCTTCACACATACATACTAGTCGTTCCCGACTCTAGGAGGCAGTGCTCATCTCTGTTTCAAAGCCGAAGAGCTGCACTGTCTGAAGATTTCTCCGTGGTTATGGGGCTGGCATGAGTAAAAGCTGAAGGTGCACGGAACACTGTTGCCTTCCCACTAAAGTGGTCCATATTTGCATTTTTACATGCTTCCAAACTCCTAGGTTGGCAGAAGCTGGGACAAATAACAGGAGCTCACTCCGTTATGTGGCGCTAGGGATTCAAACTGCCAACCTCTCTGATTGACAAGCTCAGTGTCTTAGCCACTGAACCACTGTGTCTCCTACTATTTTGGTCGGACGGAATAAATTATGTCTACCGTCATAGCCATGTCATTTTTCATGTGTAGCAAGAAACACATTTCTCCTAGCCCCCTGCTAACAAGGAACAGCTTTATGAAGTATTTAATATTTTCATATGTTTCACTGTAAAGCCATCTGTCTGTGTGACAGGAAGAAAAAATTAGGAACAAGAGCAAATGTGTTTGTGGAAGGATTCCATGAAATGTTAACAAGAGCTATATGAGAACCTTTTCTGTGCCTTATAACTAATCACCCAGAGAATTGAATCTACATTAATCCCATACATTCACAATTACAGTTTGTTCTGTTTTAGTTTTCCTAGCAAAGAACTCTTTTAAAAAAATAAGAATTAGATAAATCTGCCATTACAGATGGCAAATGTGACAGGAAGATTGAGCAAGGTATATATATATTCATGCAATCTTTCGTCTTTTATCTCTCATTATCCAGTCTCTTTTCTTTTAGCTTTTTCACTTTTGTACGTATGGAAAGAAGGAACACGTATAAGATTTGTTAAAATGTACATTAGCCTGGCTTTCAAATAGCTGTCTTTTAGCATCAAATATTTTTAATCTGAGAAGGTATATTAAAATTCACAGCCAGCGCATTTTGTGTATAACTTCTGAATATTTGTACCTACCTTGCCATAAATACATTTTTGCTGAAGCCACATGGTTGTTTAAGATGTCCTTCTTCAAAAGCTAGAGAAAAGAAAGACTGTTTAAGGTGTTTTTCTATAACTAATTTTTCAGTGCCCATAGGAATTTAAAAGTGGCTTTCCCTTGCTTTTTCCTCATTTTATGCATTAAAAGTTTGTTGTTGTTGTTAGCTGCAAAGTCACGTCTGACCCATCGTGACCCCATGGACAATGTTCCTCCAGGTCTTCTCGTCCTCTACCATTCTTTTGAGTTTATTTAAGCTCACACCGACTGCTTCGGTGACTCCATCCAGCCTCCTCCTTCTCTGCCGTCCCCTTCTTCTTTTGCCTTCCATCGTTCCCAGCATGAGGCTCTTCTCCAGGGAGTCCTTCCTTCTCATTAGGTGGCCAAAGTCTTTGAGTTTCCTCTTCAGGATCTGGGCCTTCTAAAGAGCAGTCAGGGTTGATCTCCTTTAGGAGTGACCGGTTGGATCGCCTTGCAATCCAAGGGACTCGCAGGAGTCTTCTCCAGCACCAGAGTTCAAAGGCCTCCGTTCTTTGGTGCTCAGCCTTTCTTATGGTCCAACTTTCACAGCCATCCATTGCAACTGGGAAAACCACAGCCTTGACGATATGCACCGCTGCTGGAAGACTTGGCAGCCAGATTTGGGAGTTTGGAACCGGAGAAGACGTTATATTCGGAGCGTGGTGGCGGCTGCTGCTGCAGGGAGAGCTGGGCCCAGACATGTTGAGGCTAGGAGGCATGCCTGCTGGAGGCGGAACAGGCGCTTGCGCAACCCCCTTCTCCAGCCGAGCAGAGCTCCATGCACTGACCTAGCGGGTAACCCTAATGTGCCAAGCTGCGAGAGCTGGGGAGTGGGCAGAGCACCATGTGGCTTGCCGCCTTAGTGATACCCCCTAGGTCTTTCACAAAGCGGAAAAATAATAACAACAACAGCAGCAGCAAAAACAACAACAACATTTAGGAAATTAGAATACAGATCTTGGTGTAATTTGACTACGCTTTTTTTTTTGGATATTGCAAATCCTTAATATGAACATTACAAGTTGGTACTTTCCTTTAATGGACTTAGATAACCTTTTTATTGCATAACCACCCTGATGGTTTTCTAAATCTTTTCTATTCAATAAACATAGTCTAATGGTCCCTGTGCTCAATTTAATGTATTTGTCCCCTTAAATGTATTTATAAATCATGATGAACTGTATTAATTCTGCTTTTGGCCTCGTTCAATAGTCCATTCCCAATCCCAAGCTCAGCAGTTCTGCCTTGTGCTTTTTCATGTTCAAATTGATAGTTATTTTATTTCTAACCACGTAATAAAAAAAAAATATAGATTTGGATATGTCTAATGAATTCTCTTCCTAGCAATCATGTAAAATCATTGGAGCTGATATTAGGGCATCCAGTAAAAAACAAAAACTGAACTGCTATTTAAATCTAAGTCTTTCAAACTAAGAGTTTGTTAATTGCTACTGTTATATATATGCAGGAAAACAACAACCACACTTTTAAGAAATCATTAAAAAAAAAGGAAGAAATGAGCAAGCAATAAAGGAAAAAGAAAAGAAAAGATGGAAAGATAAAATACAATATATTTTTTCAGAAGTCCTTTCTCCTTTTAAATAATAAAATAGCAGAGACTTTGCATTCCATTCAGATGTAAAAAAAAAGACCTTTCAAATCATTTTCTCTATGTTTATAAATAACAATCTATTTTGGGTTTTGTGGTTAATTGTCCATCAGTGATATCCTGCATTCTAACCATGAAACCTTTGAAACTTCTTTGTCTAGCGCCTAATTTTATGTTTCCTCCACTTTTGTATGTGTCCAAATTCCCCTTGATTGAATTAAAACCTTCCCTTTGTAATATATTTAGAAAGAGAAGGTAATTTCAGGTAGGGGTTATCTATAATGGCTTTGTAATTTTTTGGGGAACAACTGACCAATGGAGATTTGAGAACCCCATGATGTTCATTGATCTATCCTCTCTCCAAATGTTGGAATTTTCATACTTCCATAAATATGAAAGACAGTCCTTCAGTGGACCTATGTATGTATGTATGTATGTATGTATGTATGTATGTATGTATGTATGTATGTATGCATGCATAGGGATAAATAGAGGGATAGAATCGAGATCACGTGAAATGTTAATACCACTTTATAATGCCTTGGTAAAGCCACACTTGGAATCCTGCATCCAGTTTTGGTCGCCACGATGTAGAAAAGATGTTGAGACTCTAGAAAGAGTTCAGAGAAGAGCAACAAAGATGATTAGGGGAGGGAGACTAAAACATATGAAGAACGGTTGCAGGAACTGGGTATGTCTAGTTTAATAGAAAGAAGGACTAGGGGAGACATGATAGCAGTCTTCCAATATCTCAGGGGTTGCCACAAAGAAGAGGGAGTCAAGCTATTCTCCAAAGCACCTGAGGTAGGATAAGAAGCAATGGGTGGAAGCTAATCAAGGAGAGAAGCAACTTAGAACTAAGGAGAAATTTCCTGACAGTGAGAACAATTAATCAGTGGAACAGCTTACCTCCAGAAGCTGTGAATGCTCCAACACTTGAAATTTTAAAGAAGATGTTGGATAACCGTTTGTCTGAAGTGGTGTAGGGTTTCCTGTTTAGGCAGGGGGTTGGACTAGAAGACCTCCAATGTCTCTTCCAACTCTGTTATTCTATTCTATTCTATTCTATTCTATTCTATTCTATTTAATTGGACCTTTACATATGAAACTGGTCTTTCTGTGCCTGACAGACAAATCTTGATTCTCAGAAGGTCTAAGGTATACAGGTAGTCCTTGACTTATGACTGGTTTAGTAAGACTACACCTAGAGTACTGAATCCAATTTGGGTCATCACACTATAAAAATGATGTTGAGACTCCAGAAAAAGTGCAGAGAATATTAATAAAGATGACTAGGGAACTGGAGGCTAAAATATACAACGAACAGTTTCAGGCTAGTCTAGAGAAGAGAAGGACCAGGGGAGACATGAGAGCAGTCTTCCAGTATTTGAGAGGCTGCCCCAGAGAGGAGGGGGGTCAAGCTATTCTCCATAGTACCTGAAGGCCAGACAAGGAATAATGGATGGAAACTGACCAAGGAGAGATTCAACCTAGAAATAAGGAGGAACTTTCTGACAGTGAGACCAATCAACCCATGGAACAGAAGTTGCCTTCGGACGTTGCCTGTGGGGGCTTCATCACTGGAGGCTTTTAAGAAGAGATTGGACTGTCATTTGTCAGAAATGGTGTAGTGTCTCCTGCTTGGACTAGATGACCTACAAGGTCCTTTCCAACTCTGTTAATCTGGATCTATCTGTATCTGAAACTAGTGGCTTAACACATTTACAAAGTTATGATCGATCCCTCCAAAAGCTACTTATGACCAGGTTTCAAAGTTCTGATTTTGCATCCCCTCCCCACATTTACTGCCCTTTGCAAGGCCTCATGTTCCCATGATCCCAATTTGAGGCCTCAAGCCAACTGTCCAAGCCAAATCTTCAGGCTTCTGCAGAAGGTCAGAAGGGTGAGAATTATTCTCACCTCAATGGATAAGATCTTCTAAATCTGTCTATCTGTCTGTCTGTCTGTCTGTCTGTCTGTCTGTCTATCTGTCTATCTATCTATCTATCTATCTATCTATCTATCTATCTATCTATCTATCTATCTATCATCTATCTATCTATCTAGGAGGGGAATGAATACATATTTGTATTTATTGTCATATTGGGGGAGGAGAGATTTGAAAATATCTGATTTGAGATGAAATTGAAACTATACACTGTTAGGTTCACATTATTCAGTTTACTCTTTTCCCCCCCAGAAGTATAAAACACATACAGGTCATCCTCGACTTACAGCAGTTCATTTAGTGACCATTCAAAGTTGCAACAGCACTGAAAAAAGTGACTTATGGCCATTTCCCACACTTATCACCATTGCAGCATCCCCATGGTCACGTGATTTGCATTGGAATACTTGACAACTGGCTCATATTTATGACCATTGCTGTATCCCAGGGTCCTGTGATCCCCTTTTGCGACCTGTCAACTGCAGTGATTCACTTAACTGTGGCAAGAAAGGCTGTAAAATGAGACAAAACTCACTTAACACATGTCACACTTAGCAGCATAAATTTTGGTCTCCATTAAGGTCGTATGTCGAAGGCTACCTGTACATCCTTCTTATTAAAGGTAAATCCTCTGGATGATTTTTGTTGTTGGATGTATTCATGTGTGAACATAAACCAACATTTTAAAAAATATATATTATACTGGTCTATGACCGTAATAAAGATTTGATGGACTGAATGCTGTCATTCCTTAGCGTGTGAAACAAGTCAAATTTCAAAAGAAACAACAACAAAGAAATGTATTTGGGTCAGTTCATGTTTATAGCAACACATGATTTTTCCCCCCTGGATTATTAGCCCAATATCTATGGAGATTCTCAGTCCTCCAGCTCATGGTAATCCCAAAGGTGCTTTTTTCAAGAGGTAACTAGACTTTCTGGTTTTTCTTTGAAGACATTTTGCTTCTCATTCAAGAAGCTTCTTCAACTCTTTAGCTACACACCACAGAGCTGAAGAAGCTTCTTGGATGAGAAGTGAAACATCTTCAAAGAAAAATCAGAAAGTACAGCCTCTTTAAAAAAGCACCTTTGGGATATTAGCACTGTAGTTATCATATGATTATCCAATAGCTTAAAACAAAAGGAAGTAAAACAAATGACACTTAAAAATAACATGTTATAATTAACCTTCTGCCTAATGCACAGCTGTTCTCTGTATCAAAAATTGTGTTGCATTTCGCCGGTCACACACTGAATAAACAGTATTTTGTATCAAAGTCCTCTACCCACTGGAAAATTTTAATATAAGACATATTAAAGATATATTTAAGATATATTTTTTCCCTTCCTGTTCTTTTTAATATAAAATCACCGTTGTTCCTAACTTCTGATAGATGCTACAATAAACTGATTGGTTTTATGCTGTGGATTTCAACATCTGGCGCTGCGTAACTAGATCAGTGGATGGGCAAGTTACTGTAATATACTCTGCAATATTCCAATGATAGCAGAAGTGCCATACTGAGCAATATTATTACAGTATTACCTTCATAATGCATTTGGGACTCTTGACAGTACCGTGTGTTTTTGTTTATTGCTAGCACAAGGTTTTCACTTATGAAACTTAATGGGAGAGATTAATATATGAAATCAATGGGGACTTAAACAGGAGAGGCCGTAAGATGGATTGCGATCAAAATAATTGACACAAATAGAGTGGATCAAGTTCTCGCCTTCTCTTTCTCTCCCCCTCCCCTCCTCCCCCCCCTGCTCCCCAATCCCATCCCATCCCAAATTCAGAGAGTCGCGATAAAGTTTGAATGTGTTTGCTGCAAGAGTGACATCTTGTGGTTATTTGCTCGTGGGTTTCCAGAATTATTTTGAAATCACTACCTAGATGATTTTTAAAAACAACAACAGCACCCATCTATTAAAATGGACTAAAGGACATTATTATCGAGTGAACATTATTGTTTATGTTTTGTGCGAAGTGACTCACGTGAAGCAGATAATAGTTATTATTGTTCAATCTGTACTATTTGGTAATATACCTTCCTTTTTTTCACATTTGATTGTATTGGCTTCTCTTAAAGTATATTTATCTTGTCTGTTGTTTTGGTGTCTCCTCTGTATTCCTCTCTGTTGAAAAACAAACAAACCAGTATTTGATTATCCTGCAGAAAAACCGGAAGAAAACATAACTCATCTAATTAAGTTTACATATTTGGTTTCCTTCTACTCTTAAATGTTGCCTTCTGCAATAAACTCCCATTTTCTATAACTTCTAGTTTTCACATCAAAGGAGGACGGCACTTGTCATGGAACTCTTCCATATCAATTTAATAATGACAATTCTCATTAGCTCAGTTAGTTGCTCGCTGTCTTAAAAGGAAAGGAAGGGAAAGCAATTCCAAATTATGTTTTTAGAATGCTTCATAGTGCTATATTTGGAATGTTAATAGCACAATGTTCTGCTTGTTTTTTTTTTTTTTAGGAGGTGAGTCAAATATATTAATATGTAGAAATTGCTGAAGAAAAAGGCTCCTATTATGAATTGCTAATGCCGCGGCATATTAACAAAAATGTGAAATATTCCATGTGAAGGTTTTTATGTTGCTATTTTTAGCCATCAGAAGGATGCATCAGAGATAGAACTTCCTTCGTGCAGTATGAGGTGGATGTTTACTATG
Source organism: Natrix helvetica (assembly GCF_964273705.1). NCBI lineage: Eukaryota > Metazoa > Chordata > Lepidosauria > Squamata > Natricidae > Natrix > Natrix helvetica. Next base: position 12,209,979 of record NC_138557.1, read on the forward strand.
TGGAAATATAGAGGTATTCAGAGTCCATTTAACAGTCCAAGTCATACACGGTTCAGTCATTCGGTTATCAAATAGTCAGTCTAGCAAACAAAACAGCTAACAGTAGCAAACCACAATACCTCACAATACACCGATCAGCGTCTAACAAACAGAGAGCTAACAGCCATTCTGGCTCCCTCTTATGGCTGCTTGAGGTAACAAACCAATTACATATCTTTAACATTTAAAGTAACTGTAAAGTAATCATAGCTTATATACATTGCCAAGCCAAGCCTAGGGTTACATCCCTAACAGTATCCACTCAAAAGCTGTATTGCTATTGGTCACCCAGCTAACCAAAAAATGGTTTAAATTGTATATAGAATGCAGGTGTTTGAAACCTAGACAATAAACTGAAGTTGATTATTTCATTCATTGCATTTATATTCGGCTGCATTATTCTGATCCTCCATTAAGGAGAGAAGAGTTGGCATGTGTGCATTTCCTTTCCAACTGCATCCTGATTGTAGTAGGATCTTGAAATAGTGCAGATTGAGAGGTGATGGATAGTCATCTAAGACCATCATCCAGAAAAAAACAGCCCAAGATTTCAACTCTAAATCTGTGTATATTTTACTGGTTCTGTCAAATAAATGGAAATATAATTTATTATTATTATTTATTATTTTATTGAACTTATTAGTCGCCCCCTCTCCCCACAGGGACTCGGGGCGACGTACAGAGCAATAATCAAGATAGCACCATAAAATCGTGCAGAGGAGGTAAAAATAAGTCCATAAATAAGCATACTTACAAAGTTTAAAACCCCAAAAATATTAAAAACAAAATTTCCCATTGTAAAATGACCTGGGGTGGCAAGATAGTAACGTTATGCCAGGCCGGCTTGACAAAACAGGTAGGTCTTCAGCTTCATACGGAAGGAGCGAAGATCGGTTGTTGTCCGGATGTCTGGGGGGAGGTCATTCCAAAGGGTAGGGCCCACCACAGAGAAGGCCCTACTCCTGGGCACCGTCCCCAGGCACTCTCTAGAGGACGGCACCCGGAGTAGCCCCTCCCTGTGTGAGCGAGTGGGTCGCAGGGATGTATGGGGCAGGACGCGATCCCGCAGGTAACTAGGCCCTGTGCCATGGAGCGCTTTGAAGATGGTAACCAGTACCTTGAAGCGCACCCGGTAGGCCACAGGAAGCCAGTGCAGCTCGCGCAGGATAGGTGTTATATGGGAGAATCTCGATCTCCCCATAATAACCCGCGCGGCTGCATTCTGGACCAACTGCAGTCTCCGGGCGCACCTCAAGGGGAGCCCCATGTAGAGAGCGTTACAGTAGTCCAGGCGGGACGTCACCAGCGCGTGAGTGACTGTGCGCAAGGCCTCCCGGTCCAAAAGGGGCCGCAACTGGCGCACGAGGCGAACCTGGAGGAACGCCCCCCTTGCCAATAATGGAGACGTTTCTTACATGAAGCTGTCCCATTGTCTCATGAGAAGAGAGTTTTTTTTTTCTAGAATAATCTATAATTCTAGAAAATACATGCAGAGGGCAGCAACTGTAAACCCTTCTATATTTTCGCCAATAAAACTATATGGGTATATCCATTAAATCTCAAGGAGCTGAATTCTGTGGGTGTGGCTTGGTGCGTGTGGCATGGCTTCGAGGGCGTGGCTTGGTTGGCATGGCAGGGGAAGGTTACTGCAAAATCCTCATTCCCTCCCGATCAGCTGGGACTCAGGAGGCAAAGACTAGATGGGGGCAGAGCCAGTCAGAGGTGGCATTTACTGGTGCTCCAAACTACTCAAAATTTTCACTACTGGTTCTCCAGAACTGGTCAGAACCTGCTGAATGCCACCTCTGATATATTTCCTGATAATTACTTTTTGCAATTACCAGGTTCACTTTTCATACTTTAGTTATCTTCCTTTTCATGTATATGTATTTCTTTGTAGCCCCAAGATTCTAATACAAAATTTGGTCTTGTAGCTTGGATATTACAATGAAAAGTATGAATTCAAATACTCATTTCTTCTGCAATAGAGATGCTTACATATTAAGACACTATGCACACAATTCACAAATACAACACTGAAATCGTACCTGCAGTACATTTTGAAACTATGCCTATAGTTTGGGGAATTTACCCCAAATATTTCAATACGTTGCATATTTATGAAAGGCTTTCAACTTTTATACATGTTGAGGAGAATTTTCAGGAGAGTTGAATACATGTTTTTAGCTACAATGATCTTCTCCTCCCAATATAAATAGATCTCATTTATGCGATATAAAAAAAAAAACCAACCCTGAGGTTATGGCCCTTTATGCAGGCAGTCATTGGAAAAAGCATGGTACATCCTCAAAGTTACGACAGTCATAACATCCCCGTGGTCACGTGATCACAATATGGGCAGTTGGCAACCTGCTCACATCTTTGACAAGTGGAGCATCTTGCAGTCACGTGATTGCAACTTGTGACCTTCTAGCTGACTTCAAAGTCAGTGGCGGAAGCCGAAATTGTTTAACAACCAACCGATCTGTTGAACAACTATGTGATTTGCCTAACTACTGCAGTAAATATGGTCACACTTAACAATTGTGTCACTTAGCAGTCAACATTCCAGACCCATTTGTGGTTTTATGTTGAGGGCTATTGGTAGCTCAGAGGTGACTTCTCAGGTTTTTTTCCCGGGAAGCTCTGTTCCAACATGGCCTGTGGGCCGTTATGACAGCTGGGAGTTGGCGATGCTACATTAGAGAAAACGGAGCCTTAGAAATAATGTTGAGGGTGGTCCATACATTAAAATGACCATTTGGGTTCTGAGAGATGCTTAGCATTGTGGTGGATTCTTGTGCATGCAAGGAATTGCATTGTTGACAGCCAAAGTCTCATTGAGGGCAACATCAGGGTTGTGTTTGACCTTGGGGCAGGGGGGAGGGGCACCTCAATGTCACTTGTGTCAGGGGCACCTGTGGTGGCCAAGTGCTAAGGCTGGACTTCCCTCAGACCCTCCCTCTCTCTCATTATACCCTCCCACCCTCCCTTCCTTCCTTTCTTCTTTTTCCTTCCCTCTTCATTCTCCTTTCTTCCCTCCCCTTTTTTTCTTCCTTGCTCCCTTCTCATCTTTCCTTCTTTTTCTCTGTCTTTCCTCTTTCCCTTGCTCCTTTCCTGTCCCTTCTTCAAGGCTCAAGGGCAAAAGGGGAAAGACACATTTCTTCTTTTGTTTTGTTTTTAGCTTGTTTTAGTAGCCCTCTGCCAGCGAAAACAGAGCCTGTGTATATTAATAATAATAATAATAATAATAATAATAATAATAATAATAATAATAATAATAATAATAATAATAATAATAATCTTTAATTTATAAACCGCACCCTTTCCTAAACAGGACTCGGGGCGGTGTACAGTCATATTAAAACAGTATGAATACAAAATATAGATATACATAAATATATAAATAGGTAAACGGAGGAGGTAGGATATGCACTGTACAATATTTAAATTAAAATACAAATAAACATTAAAATACATTAAAATACCCTTAAAAACTACCCAATAAGATGTTTGCCAGGAGGTTAAAATGGGACTATAAATCAGTTAAGCCAGCTAATTGGAACAGGTGGGTCTTAAGCTTCTGTCGGAAGGAGTGGAGGTTGGTAGTATATGCATTGTATCAGAGGTGGGTTCTGAAGGAAGAAGGAAGAAGGAAGGAAGGAGGAAGGAAGGAAGGAAGGAGGAAGGAAGGAAGGAGGAAGGAAGGAAGGAGGAAGGAAGGAAGAAGGAAGGAAGGAGGAAGGAAGGAAGGAAGGAAGGAGGAAGGAAGGAAGGAGGGAGGAAGGAAGGAGGAAGGAAGGAGGAAGGAAGGAAGGAAGGAAGGAAGGAAGGAAGGAAGGAAGGAAGGAAGAAGGAAGGAAGCCCACCCACCCTGAGCTGCTTTTACTGGCAGAGGCACCGCAGCCTGTCCTTACCTGTTTCCAGGGCGGCCTTGCAGTCCAGATCTAAGCATCCCGTGGGCTCGATGAAGCCTTGAGTTTGACACCCCTGCTCTAGAATATAGAGAAGATCCTAGTGTTAAGGAACCCCGGGGGGGGGGGGAGGGCAAAAGGCTAGTAGCAAATAAACCCAATGAAAGAGAAAAACAGTTTTAAAGAATTGCAAGCCAACTTTATTCTGCCTGATATTAGACATGTTGGTCTTATTCATTAGCATCTTCGGTTTGGCTCACGATCCAGTGCACAGACTTGTAATCTCTCGCCATAGGAGTGACTCAAGTTGGGGCGGGGGAGAAGAGAGAGAGAGGGAAAGAATCAATATGGCATGAGCTCAGTATTCCGAGTTCTCATTATTGTAATATGTCAGTATTATTTCACCGACCTCGGAGCCCCAAATTGGCTGATGTGTTCACTGACTTATTGTGCAATTTTGCAGGGCAAACTATAATTTCACTTGGAATCAGAAAACTCCCATGTTTACCGCTCGGTGTCCCACTCTCCAGTCATTAGGACATTCAGCAGTAATCAATACTTTATGCTTGTTACTAACAGCTGAGTGATGTTGTCAAGCAGTTAAATTGCAAGGGACACAAAGGAATGCGAAATCAGAGCGTTGGGAGAGAGAGGTCTTGCTATTTAGAGGCAGTTTTCAATCCCTGAACAATGCCTGCTGGGTGATTATCATTTTATCATAGTAAACAAAAGTTATCTTTATTTTATAACGTGCCTGGAGAATTAGCAGCCCGCTGAATTTTCTTCTGTGATTTGGAAGAATTTCTTGGCATAACTATATTTGAGCCCCATTTTATACATCCTGCCCTCCTTCCCTTGTCCTTTCCCTTTCTGCTCTTCCCTTCCTTTTCCTTCCTTCCTTCCTTCCTTCCTGTGGTGGGTTTCAATTTATTTTACTACCGGTTTGCTCTTTGCTCATGTGTGTGCACACATGCGATGCTTTTGTGCTTGCACAGAAGCATCTGGGTGGGTGGGCCGAGCCTCCTGCCACCACTACTTCTGATCTGGGCCGAATTGGCAGAAACTCACCTTTCCTTCCTTCCTTCCTTCCTTCCTTCCTTCCTTCCTTCCTTCCTTCCTTCCTTCCTTCCTGCCTGCCTGCCTGCCTGCCTGCCTGCCTGCCTGCCTGCCTGCCTGCCTGCCTGCCTGCCTGCCTGCCTGCCTTTGTAAGTCCTTCCTTCCTTTGTAAGTCCTTCCTTCCTTCGTCCATCCATCCGTCCTTCCTTTATTCCTTCATCCTCCCTCCCTCCCTTCCAACCTACCTACCTACCTACCTACCTACACACACACACACACACACAGAGTGTGTCTCTGTGTGTACATACAATGCATACACACATAAACCTGCATGCATACACACACACACACAGTGCTTGTCTGTGACCATAATGAAGATTGGTTTTGCTCATTTGAAATAAGGTCAGTGGTCACTGAACATGATAATCAATAGAGTTCCCATCTCTGGGATGCCACAGACATATCACGGATATTGAAAGGATACTTATTTGGATAATTATGGGGGAAAGGGAAGCTGGTTGGGCATCCATTCCAACAATTGAATGGAGACAAATTCAGGGAACATAATATCAAATAACAGGCATTGATTGATTGATTGATTGATTGAGTAAGTAAGTGATTGATTGAATGCTTATAATTCTCAGACACAAAGAACCAGGAACACTTAATGAGTTCCAAACACTAAAGAGTTTGATATTATTAATGGATTATAGATAAAATTGAATCGAGGGCCTAATCAAACAATGTAAAGTTCTTAATAAGGATAAGTGAAGATGAAGATGGATAGGTATTGAGAATAATAGTTACAATTACTGTGTGCATAAGATTTATTACTGGTATTCAACAGAGAATGTAGAGATTGCACCCAGATGGTATTCTGTTATTGCGAATATAGAAATCCTATACATAAATAAGAAAATTGTACAATAAAAGTAATAAATAATAATAGTAATAGTAATAGTAATAGTAATAGTAATAGTAATGAATTTGTTATTGCTACCTATACACAAGATTCTGATCAACCACCAGTCAAAGCTAAAATGGGTCTAGATAAGATGCAAAAGAATTCACAGGGGGCTAAACTTGGGTCTCTTGTAGGACCACAAATATGTCAAACAAATGACACATTTAATACCACCTTCCAGCTCAACCTGCTCATCTCCAACAAGAATATTCCAAGTGTCCGAGAGGACAATGTGTCAAATAGTTAATAGCTTTTGGGGGGGAAAGAAATACCAAGCCTTACTTATTTTCAGGTCTAAAGTAGAATTGCCCTATATCTTCTTGTCTTCTGCAATCTCTTGAAACCACTAAGTAACTGGCAAATATTCCTCAACAATTTGCTACCGTCTGCCCCATGCTGTAATGGAGTTAAATCTAATGGTTTATGCTGGAAGTAGATAGCAGCATGAAAATCAATTTCAAAATTTCTTTTAAAAAAACATCAAGAGTTGTTGATTCCTTGTAGTAAAAACAGTTCAACCAGCCTCCAGAAAATTGCAAGCAGAATGGCTGAGGAAAGAAGAAAAAAAACACCAGGAGAGTAATATTTCCCTTATAGCAACTATTTCAATGACATTCTTTACATCCTTTTATATTGTTGCCACTTTTTCGCCCGTGTGTCAGTCAAAAAGAAGACAAGGCTTGTTTACATGTGTACGGTGATGAGTTTCCACTTGCTGGCGTTGCAGAGGAATGAATTCAGTATGAATTAAAGATGTTCAGTCTTTCCCCCCCCCCTCTTTTTTACAGAGAAAGCTCAGGTGTAAAGACACTGTAGCTCCCTGTGAAAAAGAAAATAGTGATAACTCACTGTTCCCAGGATTGGTGACTGCCATTAGGATAGTTGCAAATTAGGCACAGAATACTCCCCTTTTACAGGGATGTGGTGGCTCAGTGGCAAAGACACTGAACTTGTTGATCGAAAGGTCGGCAGTTCAGCAGTTCGAATCCCTAACACCGCGTAACAGAGTGAGCTCCTCTTACTCGTTCCAGCTTTTGCCAACCTAGCAGTTTGAAAGCACATAAAAAATGCAAGTAGAAAAAGAGGAACCACCTTTGGTGGGGAGGTAACAGCGTCCGTGCGATTTCGGCATTTATTCATGTGGATGTGTGGATGCTGGGCAGGGACTTGAACTTCTATTTGGGTGGGGAAAACCTGGAAACTTTCAGATTCGGGTTTTCCCAGATGTGCAAATATGACATCTCTAATAAAATGGAACTTTGAGGAACTTCAAGCCTCAGAGTCTTCTTTCGTTGGGGGTCTTACTTGGAACCCTGACATAAACTCAAATCTCAGACAGGCTTGTGGCACCAGGGGGGTGCCGGACGCATACAGATGTGGTACAACACAGCTGTCATTTTGGAGCATGAAATCCACCCCCACCGAAAGCCAACCCTGACAGCTAGATATTAAAGCACCCCAGTTCTAGAATTAGTCAAAAAGGGGTGAGGATGAAAATTAATTTTGATGTGGGGGGAGGGAAAAAAAAGCCCAGCAGAAGGATTGACTTTTAAAAACAAGTTTAATTTCAGCAGTATTAAATATTGGGAAGAAACTGTTAATAGTTTATTTCATAACCAGCCAAATTGCTTTGCTAATGTGTTCCAAATTTGGCAACTGCTGAAAACATTAACATGTTTTCACAGAGTTGTGTTTAAACGAGGATCATGTTTAGAATACCTGTGGGCTTCCTGCTGATACCACCCTTGGTGCATGCCAAGGTTCCCGAAGAATTAATGTTGCTAAATTATTTTACTTTAAAAGTAAATACACGGATAGGAAGCCAATGTTTAGCATCACTTTTATTTCCTTTGAGCCTCATGCAAGCCATATTAGCATTCTTCAGTAATTTGTATCCTTGATTTATATAATGCCTTGAGTTTTTAATAAATGTGTTGACATGGTGCTTACTAAATATCATTGTAACAAGTCTTGGGAGAACATCTACGACATTTCTTCAAAAATCCAGCTCCGTCTGTAGCCTGTCAAAGAAGCTGGTATCTCTCTTCGTTTTTGCAAAAGAAGTACTGGCAGTGGACAAGGGATAATTCCTCTTCACGTTTGTTTATTTACTAACAATTTTTAAATATCAACATCTCTAGGCTATTGACTTATTCCACAGCTGACAACCTAACGGTGTCCCTTAAAATCATGTCATAAAGTTAAGTGACCCTATCATACATTCTCTTCCCTAGCAACCAGTGCTTAACTATATTATAAATTATAGCTATAAATTTCTGTTTTTATCACATTGCATTAAAGACAATTCCTTTTTTTTTTTTGAAAAGTTTTTCATTTTTCTTATACATACATACATTTCACAAATATACATTTCTCATAAATATTATTAGTGTTATACATTATCTTTAACATTTATAATTCAATTCTTCCCCTAAAGATATAATTATATATTCAAGATTGCTTTCCTGCCATCTGGTACATCTATCTTTTATTATAACAAGCCTACTTCTTCCCTCTATTTTCCTCCTACCCTTCCTTCTTCTCTACTTTCTTTTTTCCTCCTCTCCTTTCTCTTTTCTTCTTCCCCTTCCTCTCCTCTATTCCTCCCCTCTTCCTTCCCTTCCTACCCTCTCTCCTACTCTTGCTACCTGGGGGAGAAAGTTCCATACTTTCTCCCCCAGGGAAGGACATACTGCCAAATATTTCCTATTCAACTCATACACTAGATCCCTATTTTTCTACTTGCATTTTTGTGTGCTTTCGAACTGCTAGGTTGGCAGAAGCAGGGACAAGTAACAGGAGCTCACTCTGTTATGCAGTGCTAGGGATTCGAACCGCCGAACTGTGGATCTTTCTGATCTACAAGCTCACCTCTAAAACCTCTACTGAAGCAGGAGAGGAGGAACAAGTGTTGAATCAAAGCTAAACTCATATAAATATCCAATATTTGAGCTCAGTATGTAGATTCCATTCCTCTCATTATCACTCTTTATCACAATCACATTCTTGTCATTCAATTGTTGCTATTATTATTTAGTTTGGCTGTGTAAATTGATCGTAGTTGTGCTTTCTTCTTTCCCCTTTCCAAACACGTCTCACCCTCAGGACAATTAGACAAGAGACTGGCCATTAAGTACCAATAACAATCAATTTGTCATTAGACTCCACTGCAATGTTCCACTATACTGTAGTAATCAGATAAATTAGCAGTAATTGCAACGTGTTTCAAACTTTTTAAAAAAAAGAAAATTCACAGCACCAGCAAGCTTTCCTCACAAGGAAGTAAAAGGGGGTAAGAAGGAGAAGATCTGATTCATATTCCCCAAAGTATCTTGGATCAGGAAAAAAAAATCTAATATAACAAACTGACTTCTGGCAAACAGAGATACAAGGTTGAAATATATTACCATTCTCACTGCCTTTTTAAAAGATCTTAGAACATAGAATAACAGGGTTTGAAGGGACCTTGGAGATCTTCTAGTCCAGAGGTGTCAGACTCAATTTCATTTTTACTTGTTTGTTTGTTTGTTTGTTTGTTTGTCAACAAGTACAAGAAAATAAGTATGAAAGCACGTGAAAAAACGACTCAAATAAATGGATATAAATAAGCAAAACATAAAGACATAAAAAAGAATACATATAAACCGACGGCTGAGTCAGGGCTGTGGTTGACCTTGGGGGTGGGGTGGGGTGGGAGACTGGGTGGGTGTGGCCAGTTTGATGTCACTGCCCAAACTGCTGGCATGTTTCCTCTTCGCACTGGTAGACTGGGCCAAAGACACACTGGTCCAATCCTTCCTCTTCGGATTGGGTAGAGAAGGACAGCCCTGTGGGCTGGATCCAACCACATCGCCGGCTGTTGAAAATGTAGTTGAAAATGCAAGAAAGATATCTTATGGAGCTTATTTGCTGATGAGAGGAGAACCCATGAAACTTGCTATGATGAGAACCACCAAACAATAGCAAAATTTCACTCTTGATTTTGCATTTGACTGATGGTGATTTTGTCAATTCCTCTTTTTGTGAGATTTATTGAGATTATCGTAAGAAATCAACCTTTACTTTTCAATTATTTAAGTCAAGTCAGAATAGAAGTGGAAGGGATCTTGGAGGTCTTCTAGTCCAACCCCCTGCTGAGGCAGGGGAGACTCTATCCCATTTCAGACAAGTGGATGTCCAGTCTCTTCTTAAAAACTTCCAGTGTTGGAGCATTCACAACATCTGGAGGCAAGTTGTTCCACTGGTTGATTGTTCTGTTAGGAAGATTCTCCTTAATTCCAGGTTGCTTCTATCATTGATTAGTTTCTCTCCGTTGCTTCTTGTCCTGTCTTTGTCTGCTATACAGTAGAAGAGATTTTAAGGCACAACAGGCTGTATCTTAACAGAACTTGAATCCAAAATGCACACTATCACTGTGAAAAGTACTGTCACTTGACACTATAGATATAATCCAGTCCTTTTCATTTCAGTGGCCCAGGCATTCTGGAGTTATGCTGGAACACACACACACACACACACACACACACACACGGACACACGGACACACGGACATCAAGGGGTGTTAGGGATGTCATACCCCCACAGTATTTGTTTCCAGAGAGTAAGTTATCTGTGTACCAAGTTTGGTTGAAATATACCCACACACAGCCATTTTTATTTTTTCTTCTTCTTCTTCTTCTTCTTCTTCTTCTTCTTCTTCTTCTTCTTCTTCTTCTTCTTCTTCTTCTTCTTCTTCTTCTTCTTCTTCTTCTTCTTCTTCTTCTTCTTCTTCTTCTTCTTCTTCTTCTTCTTATTATTATTATTATTATTATTATTATTATTATTATTATTATTATTATTATTATTATTATTATTATTATTATTATTATTATGCCCAAAAAGGTTTCCTTCTTATACCCTTCAAAATGTGTTTGAAAATTATATTAGCTCAAAAAGATTACAATAAAGAACCTACAGATGGAATGGGAGCATCTAAAGGCTTAAAAAGAAGAAGAAAAGGGCCATTTCATCTCTACTTATAGATGCAGGAATTTATTTTCACATCATGTAGAAAGTCATACAAAGGTATAAGTTGAAGTTATGTTCGTATGGTTGGATAACTTTTTAAAGAGCTGTTTTCTAAAGGATTTGGGCCAAGGGGAATTTTACTCTGGATTTTCAATTGCTGCAGGAGACGCAAAGTTGCTTATTGCTGCCTGGGGTTTTTCCCCCCCCCCCTCTTTAAAATAAGTTTAAAATGAAAGTGTAAAGAAAGGCTGGGAAATGCATTTCCGGAGGAAAATGCTGGAAAAGGGCACGAGGATTTGGAGAAGCCTCCAAGTTCCTTGCCTAAGTATAACTCTGTAATTATACTTTTGAGTCGTTGTCCCCATTTACTGCTTCCCATTAACGATGAGAAACACATTTTGAAGCCAGATGCTAAGACTATTTGAATATGTGCTCACAGCGCTAATATAAAGTATCTACAGGCCTCCTTTATTATTATTGTTGTTGTTGTTGTTGTTGTTGTTTACCACTGCTGGTTTGTGCCATAATCGTTGAATTTCGATTTTTAAGTCCTGGTATTTCGCGATTTTTTCATATTCCTTCTCGGCGACCCTGCTATCACCTGGTATTGCGATGTCTATGATTGTAACCTTATTTTTCTCAACCAGTGTGATGTCTGGTCTGTTATGCGCCAGTATTTTATCCGTTTGTATGCGAAAATCCCACAAGATCTTGACCATCTGACCCTCAACGACTTTTTCAGGCTTATGTTCCCACCAATTATTATTATTATTATTATTATTATTATTATTATTATTATTATTATTATTATTATTATTATTATTATTATTATTATTATTATTTTCTCTTATGGCTTGTACTACAGAAATGTGTTGGACTTGACTTGAGCCCCATGCTGTTTGGGTAGGGCTCCAGGCTGGGAAAGGATGGGAAGAACTTGTGGGTTTGTGGGTTTTTTTTTTTTTTTTTCATCCTTGTCCTGCCTTCCTTCTTTAAAATGAATGCCATCTCATCTATCGGTATGTTAAAACTAATAGCTGGCTCCACTGCAATGGTACTCAAGAGTCTACCACTTGCAGTCGGTTGATTAGGAAGTCAAATAGTGGACCTTGTCAACAGAATAGAATGTAGAATAGAATAGAATAGAATGTAGAATAGAATCTAGAATAGAATGTAGAATAGAATAGAAAGAATAGAATGTAGAATAGAATGTAGAATAGAATAGAATAGAAAGAATAGAATGTAGAATATAATGTAGAATAGAATAGAATAGAAAGAATAGAATGTAGAATAGAATGTAGAATAGAACAGAATAGAATAGAAAGAATAGAATAGAATAGAATGTAGAATAGAATAGAATAGAATAGAATAGAATAGAATAGAATAGAATGTAGAATAGAACAGAATAGAATAGAAAGAATAGAATAGAATAGAATGTAGAATAGAATAGAATAGAATAGAATAGAATAGAATAGAATAGAATAGAATAGAATGTAGAATAGAATAGAATAGAGCAGAGCAGAATGATAGAAACCTTATACCATTTTTAGACAAATGGTTGTCCAATCTCTTCTTAAAAACTTCCAGTGTTGGAGAATTCACAACTTCTGGAGGCAAATTGTTCCCTTGGTTAATTGTTCTAACTGTCAGGAAATTTTTCCTTAGTTCTAGGGTGCCTCCCTCCTTGATTAGTTTCCACCCATTGCTTCTTTTCTTAGCCTCAGGTGCTTTGGAGAATAGCTTGACTCCCTCTTCTTTGGGGCAGCCCCTGAAATTCACGTTATCTTGATTCTGTCCTTCTTCTTTATGCAGCCTGTGCATTCACGAGATATGAATAGAGCATTACAAGTAAGTCCACCCCCCTTTTGAATGACTCTATGCTGACATCAGTGGGTCAGCATAGTTCGTATTAGCAGCTCAATCCTGCAACGTTTAGCCCCTTGAGCAATTAATCAACAATAGCGTAGTTGCAGGAGATTGTTAGGAGGCTTGGATTACATAACTTTCAACCTGCATCATTAACCTTCATCCTGGATTTTGTTTGGCTTCTTTTTCTTTCTCTTTTCCTGAAAGTGAATGTCAAAAACTTTGAGGAGGTCCGTGAAGAAACAGTTACAGGTTTACTGAGATTATTGTACGCACAGAAGTGGAAGCATTTGATACTGCTCACCGTGGAGGAATGGGTGGTTCATATTTTGTTGAAATGGATCAATTCGCTACTTTGATTAGAGAATATACATTATCTACAGTTATTGCTGACTGGAAGCTTCGTATGGATGTTTTATGTAAAAATGAATTCCTGATTTACGGGTTTGATGATTGGACAGCATAAATTATAGACACTAGAGTAATAATATCATGTAACTTTAGAAAGAGCATTCAAAATATACTTGTACTTGTAACTGATGTGAGGAATATCAAAAGCCTCTTCTTTATATTTCCTTCCTTTTTTTTCTTTCTTTCTTATTTTATATTTTTCTTCAAGTCTTCTTCATTTTTCGCACATTTAGCTTTTTTCTTTGATTTCATTCTTTGATTCTTCTTTCCTTTCTATCGGCTACTTTATTTCCATACTACAAACACATACCAATAGATATTGTATTGAATCAATTGAATACGATTGATATAATATAATTAATATATTTGTAATGAAGAGACAGGTACAGATTCAGAAGGAAGAGCTGCCTCCAAGCCGTTCTTCAATAGTGTGTTGATACCTTCTTTCTCCCCAAGGTCAGCAGCACTAAATTTATTTATCTTCAACAAATTATGCTGTATTGGCTTTTGCTACTAAACTAGGTAACACAGCTGGCCCAATATATTTTCTAGCCTGAAAAAACAAATTAGACAAATGCATATTGCCAACTGATTGTTATTCATAAAAAGACTTTTTTTTAAAGTATCCCTAACTTTGGAAGAGAATGCTAATTCAGAGGAGGAGCTACCAACAGTGGCAATATTCTTTAATTAAGCTACACAACGCAAGGTCAAGACCACTGTGGTTCCTTTCCACCAACATGTGTTCTTTGATTGCATGAGGATAAAGTTGCATATTTGAATGTTCCTTTATGGGCAAACAAATAGAGGAGCAAACTAAATGCTCTGTCTCTGTAACACAAACATATCAGGATGTGTTACATCTCATCAACATTTAAAAGAGTGGATATATACTACAGAGCTTAACATTTAGCATTTAACTCATATCTAGACTTCATAGTTTGCAAGCATAATTGTTTTCTACCAGGGCTTGAATATAATGCAACTTCAGGGTCATCATTTTTGAGAATTCTGCCATTCTTGGAATAAGTCAATTCTATCTTTAATCTCATGAAGTTCAAAAAAAGAGAAGAAAAGTAACTACTATTGGTCTAAATCACTGCATTCTCTCTCTTTTTTTAATCTTTGGAACATCTTTAAAGGGAATCTCTGTCAAATAAATTATCTTCCATTTTTAATGACCATATTTCTTCTGAAGTGCCTGATGTTAAAAGTATGACGTTGTAACTCTTGCTGTCTCAGCGCAAAACGCTGATGGTCCAGAATTCAAAATGCCCTGTTTTCCCCCTTTATCAATTAAAGGTGAAGATGGGAGAAAATAAAATAAGACATAATTGATTTAGAAAATCAACAATGCAGTAATAACAATCTTAATATGTTTTCACTGATAGGAAGAAAGAAAGAAAGAAAGAAAGAAAGAAAGAAAGAAAGAAAGAAAGAAAGAAAGAAAGAAAGAAAGAAAGAAAGAAAGAAAGAGGGGGAAAAAAACACCAACCCAAGGGAGTTAATTTAAAGACTATCATCATAGGAAGAGACATAAAAAGCAACTGATCTGATTTCAGATTAATCTGCCAAAGAATTGCTGCTTAGTGACATCCACATTGACACATTCTATGGTTTTTGTGATATATGGCTATCCTACTCTGTGACTATGTTGTTCTTTGAAGCCCTTGGAAGAGAGGAAGGTGGTTTGAGACCTCTGCTAGGGGAAGAAATTAGGTAGGTTTGATAGCTGTAAGTTCACTGTTTCCCATATAGCCACTGCAGCGAAGAATTCACCAAAAAGACCATAGAATGTAGAATGAAAGGGTTGGAAGCATACGTTGATTTCAGCGCTCTGTATACCTGGTCTTCGGTTGCCTTAGCACAAGCAAACTTAAACACTCAAAGGACCACAAAGGTCTTAACCGGAAGCCCCCTCCCCCTTCAATTCTGGAGCCAACCAGAAGTCTGGTTCCCCCACCATAGAGTCTCCTCCTAGCGCGGCATCCTTTTTTCCTCCACCTGTCTTAACCAAAACCTCTGTCAATTGTGGAGCCGACCGGCAACAGGGAGCCGCAGCAGAGTGATGAAAGAGCCACATGTGGCTCCAGAGACGCTGGTTGCTGACCCCTGCCTTTGCAGAAGTGGGCAAACTGATACCAGCCCCCTTTGACTGGAAAGGCACTACCTAGCTAATTAGGTTAGTTTAATACAGAACATAGAATAATGGTGTTGGAAGTGACCTTGGAGGGCTTCTAGTCCAACCCCTGCTCAAGCAGGAGACTCCATTCCATTCTGGACAAATGGCTGTCCAGTCTATTCTTAAAAAGTCTCTCGTGATGATGGAGCACCCACATCTCCGGGAGGCAAGCTATCCCACTGATTGGATTGCTTTCTTTGATCTGTCCTCAGGTCATAAGTAGAATACCTGATTTGGGACTTAGATATTGAATGGCATATTGAACCAGCTGAACTGATTTTCAGAAGGAACAAATGTTTGAATGCCCCTACTGCTGCAGAAGGAAAATACAGTACAGTAAATGAATGAATAATGGATTTTTTAAATCAAGACATAGTATCTTCTATTGACTTTTTGGTTTACCCGAATCTACCAATCATACTTTTATAACTTGTTTAACAAACCATAATTGGAAAAAGAAAACCCCAAAACCTTAGGTATGTATTCAGGACATGGTGGCTCAGTGGGTAAGATGCTGAACTTATCGATCAGAAAGGTCAGCAGTTAGAATCCCTAGCGCTGCTTAATGGAGTGGGCTCTTGTTACTTACTCCTGAACTGCCAACCTAGCAGTTCGAAAGCATGTAAAAATGCAAGTAGAAAAATAGGAACCACCACCTTTGGTGGGAAGGTAACAGTGTTCCGTGCACCTTTGGCGTTTAGTCATGCCGGCCACATGACCACGGAGACGTCTTCGGACAGCGCTGGCTCTTCGGCTTTGAAATGGAGATGAGCATCGCCCACTAGAGTCAGGAACAATTAGCACATATATTTGAAGAGAACCTTTACCTTTACTTTACATATGTATGAATGCATTGGAGCATAGAGCTTTCAGGAAAAGTTTTACCTGACTTGTTAAAAATTAAATGAAGTGTGAACCTCAAGGAAAGTATAAATCTGGAATTCTTGTCTAAGGAAGCCAAAGTCTAATATGGTCGAGCTCAGACGTCAGATTGAAAGAAAAGACATTTCAGGAAATAATAGGATCAGGGGCAGGTAGGAGAAAATAATGGGAAACATACCTTAAAGATAGTGGCCATTTTTTTAAAGAAGAGACTAAATGCTCATTCAGAAATATATCTAATGAGAAGGTAAATGGAGGGCAGTGGAACAGGCCACTGTCGCTGTACAAGATGGATGAAAATCAGAAAACCACAGAAGACACGTATAAATGATGAAAAAGTGGACTATCCATAATGAACACACTGAGGACTTCTTCGGTAGAGACAGTGTCTGGAAAGCAAGAAAAATTGATATGCTTAGCAGAAGAGAAGAAGAGAGAAGAAAATCCTTAACCAGAAGTTTGACACCATAACCAATTACTCCTTTTTCTCCCTGGATGTATTCAAGGAAAGGCATCTGTTTGAAATGCTGAGGAAGAGGCTGGTGTCAGAGGTTTTAACCCCTTCCAGGTTTTGGATGATATCAGGAACGGCTTAGAGAAATGAAAATGCTCAAGGTTAGGATCATTTACTTTTTAAAATAAAATAAAAATCACCCCAATTTGACGAATGAAATAGAATTCAATTTATCGAGGTTCAACAGTAGCAATGACTGTTGACATGTTAACACATAGGTAAAGATAAAGGTTCCCCTTACACATATGTGCTAGTCATTCCCAACTTTTGGTGGGCGGTAGTCACCTCCGTGTCAAAGCCAAAGATCCAGCACTGTCCAAAGATGTCTCCATAGTCATGTGGCCGGCATGGCTAAAGACCAAAAGCGCAGGGAACACTATTACCTTCCCACCAAAGGTGGTTCCTATTTTTCTACTTGCATTTTTACGTGCTTTCGAACTGCTACGTTGGCAGAAGCTGGGACAAGTAACGGGAGCTCACTCCATTACGCAGCACTAGGGATTCGAACCGCCAAACTGCCAACCTTTCTGATTGTCAATCTCAGCATCTTAGACACTGAGGCACTGCATCCTTCTTGTTAATACATAGTAATGTGTTAAAATTATCCCAAAAAATATTACGCCAAAAAAGATGGAAAGAAACTCGACCAACATATTAGCACAAATTCTTTATTGTCCTTAAAAGCCGGATATGAGAAGCAATATTTAAAATTCAATAATTATCAGTGGCATTTAATCTTAATAAATTATTAGATATTTTGAAGATTGCCCCGGCATTCAAGCTATCAGAACAAAGGTTCAGTTAGTCATCCTAGGAAAGACATTAATAACCCAATGTCTTTTGGTTCTTTATAAAAGATAGCAGGGGAAAAAAATACATTGGTAACAGACTCGGTCTCATCGGATAAATAAAACAGCTAATTTATTAAATGAATTGCTGAAGCCTCAATCCAGTGTGCGTTTCTGATGTAGATTAAAGAGACCCCATAATTGTTGCAAAAGAGTGAAATGTGCGTTTAAACCAGGATGAAATCTACTTACCTTCGCTACCGGTTTGCAAATATGAGTACTTACTCCACTCAAACACACCACCTCTGTGCATGCGCAGGAGAGTCAAAAACAGACATGATGATGTCTGGGTGGGTTGGGGGGGGGAATCTGCTACCAAGCGCCTGCAAAGGTAAATAGAACAGCGAGGGGGGGGGGATCCACTGTGCCACATGGTTTAGTTTAGCTAGAAAGCAGGAAATCCTGTTTTCTAGCTAATATAAATCGTGCATCACAGCTGATCGTCGGAAGTATTTTTTTTTACTACTGGTTCGGGTGAACCAATCCGAATCTTTAGCATTTCACCCCCAGTTTAAACAATCACATATTCTTACCATTTTTAAGAATACAAATGCCGTTTAAAAAGAAAACGTACACCATTCACTGAATTGTGAGTTGTTGTACATTGTTAGTTTAGTCACCTTTTTGGGTTTCATTCTGGAACGCAGTGGTTAGCCCCCAGGAATAGTGGGGGGGAAGCTGACAATAAGCCAGGGGTGTCCAAACTTGGGAACTTTAAGACTTGTGGACTTCAACTCCCAGAATTCCCCAGCCAGCCATGCTGGGAGTTGAAGTCCCCAGCCAGCCATGCTGGGAGTTGAAGTCCACAAGTCTTAAAGTTCCCAAGTTTGGACACCCCTGCAATAAGCCAACCGTAGACTTTTTGAAAGAAAGGCGCAGTACAATTTTTTTTTCAAGAGTTGCGTACCGCAGTTTCACCTCCCTTTTTTTTTCATCAAGCCATATATGCTGGTAACCTTTGGCACCAAGGGTTGTTTATATCCCTGTTGAAAGATCTGTGCGGTGGTACTAAGTGGACAGTGAAAAGTTTGGAATCCCTGCGCTTTGCATCCAACAATTGAAGGGCTTGATAGAAAGCGACCTCAGTCTTGACCTTATGTGCTAATAAGATTTGAGCCTCCAGTAAAATAAGAAAAGTAGAATCAGTTACCACAGGTTTTTTTTCCGACTGCATAGAACAGTGAAATTTACCAAAATCCTCATTCACTGACATCTCTGGACATATAAGAATCAACTTGATCAAAGCAGAGTTTTATCAATTTTGTCTTTGACAAAATTAATGGAGAATATAATTATATGTTAGAATGCTATTAGAGAAACTAATTATGTTTCCATCCATCCATACAAAAAGGGACACGGTGGCTCGGTGGCTAAGACACTGAGCTTGTCGATCAGAAAGGTCGGCAGTTCGGTGGTTCGAATTCCTAGTGTCGTGTAACGGAGTGAGCTCCTGTTACTTGTCCCAGCTTCTGCCAACCTAGCAGTTTGAAAGCACGTAAAAAATGCAAGTAGAAAAATAGGAGCCAACTTTGGTGAGAAGCTAACAGCGTTCCGTGCTCCTTTGGCATTGAGTCATACAATACAATACAATTACAATAGTAGAGTTGGAAGGGACCTTGGAGGTCTTCTAGTCCAACCCCCTGCTTAGGCAGGAAACCCTATACCATTCCAGACAAATAGCTATCCAACATCTTCTTAAAGACTTCCAGTGTTGGGGCATTCATAACTTCTGGAGGCAACTTCTGTTCCACTGAATAATTGCTCTAACTGTCAGGAAGTTTTTCCTCAGTTCCTAGTTGCTTCTCTCCTTGATTAGTTTCCACCCATTGCTTCTTGTCCTACCCTCAGGTGCCTTGGAGAGTCATGCCGGCCACATGACCACGGAGATGCCTTTGGACATCCCTGGCTTTTCAGCTTTGAAACAGAGATGAGCACCGCCCCCTAGAGTCGGGAATGACTAGCACATATGTGCGAGGGGAGCCTTTACCTTGACTTTACATATGTACGAATGCATTGGAGCGTAGAGCTTTCAGGAAAAGTGTTACCTGACTTGTTAAATGAAGTGGGAACCTCCTTGTTGCTCTCTGAGATTTGTGGCTTTCTTGCAGTTGTTTCATGGCCTAACTAGGTAACATCATCAGTGCCAGAAGGGAGCGGGGTTTGCTCTTTTTACACAAGTGGTTTGCCCTGTAGTGTTGGTCTTGATGGTTCCTTGATTAGGCTGTTGTTTCCTATTTCATGGTTTTTGTGAGTTGTTGGTAGTTCCTTGATTGGGGTATTGTTCGTCTCTTGGCTTGTGGTCTGGATCAGTGGTTCCCAACCTTTTTTTGGCCATGCCTTACCTAAGCATCTCTAAAATCTAAACCCCTCCCCCCTTTTGAAATGTAATTATTACTTTACTCAAAAAGTGAACCTTGGGAAAGCCATTAACTTGGTTTAAGGAAGGTACAAATTTCCCCCATTAAAAATCAAATTGCCCCCCCCCCCCGTGTGGCGTGGCCCCCACATTGGGAACCACTGGCCTAGATGATATGCTTTGGGGAAATGATATTGTTTGTGTCTGTCTGTCTGTCTGTCTGTCTATCTATCATCATCTATCTATCTATCTATCTATCTATCTATCTATCTATCTATCATCTATCTATCTATCTATCTATCTATCTATCTATCTATCTATCTATCATCTATCTATCTATCTATCTATCTATCTATCTATCTATCTATCTATCTCTATCTATTTATCTATCTATCGTCTATCTATCTATCTATCTATCTATCTATCTATCTATCATCTATCTATCATCTATCTATCTATCTATCATCTATCTATCTATCTATCTTTCTGTCTGTCTATCTATCTATCTATCTATCTATCTATCATCTATCTATCTATCTATCTATCTATCTATCTAGTTATCATCTATCTATCCATGCATATGTATTATATGTATATGTAATTTGTGGAACTCTTTGTTGGCATTGATATGTAAAGGATGGTCTAGCGCTGCTTGTTCTGTATCTAAATCAATCTAATTATAAATACTGTCATTTCCTTTATCATCATGGAGAAAAATCTATCTATAAGGTTGCTCAGAGTCAACAACAACCTCATGGCATTTGATCATCCCCAGTTTGTTTTATGCGTAGAAGCCTCATGAATGTTTTTCTAAGAATCTTCAGCAATTGAAAGTGGTTTCACAGTGAATTTATGGAGCTTCCTTCGGCAAAAAGTGAATCTACTTGGGGGTGGGGGAATATACCGGTATTTGATAGATTGCATTCAGCTCATTATTTGCATAATGTTTTGCTGCAGAATTGTATCAAAGTTGTGTGGATTATAAGGTGTTTCAAGCCTTCAATTTCCTTTCTTTTTGCTTCTGTGGTTTTATTGCATAGAACTGGCAGTCAAATTTGCAACAAGCAACAGCAGGGATGGGCAAGAAGGAAGGGTGGCTTTTTTTCAACTTAATGACCACCTGACCAGCAAAAAGTTTACAGTGGGCAAGAGGGCACACTAGTTTAACTTGGCTAGTTAAACCATAGAAATGTTCAGAGTTAGGTCGCATGCTTTCCAAAACTCACATTTGCTGGCAGTCTGAAATATCGCAGAAGAAAAGAATGCCCAGTCTACTGGCTATGAAAAAAAAATAGAATGTATCTCAAATATGTTTTCTAAGATATAAGCTCTAACAACACTAAGTTCCTATCTTTTCAGTCCTTTTTATATTGATTACTATCATAGCCGATTACCATTCATTTCAATTGCAAAAATAGTCATAAGCACAAAACAGAGGAGTAAACATTTAACACGGCTGTACTAGGTATCTTTCATAAAAGCTTTAAATTAGATTATTGCCTCAACCTATGACAACATAGCCTCATAATGCAAAATTAAACCACCACAACCACTGCTTAGATTTTGCACGATATCCTTTTGCCTAATACAGTGTGTGATTGTGGTTAAGTGTGTTCCTTTTCATGTTATTACATAAATATTAACAGAGTTGGAAGGTCATCTAGTCTAACTCCCAACCAAGCAAGAGACGCTATACTATTTCTGATAAATGGCAGTCCAGTCTCTTCTTGAAAGAGAAAAAGGAGCAGGTTTCTGTAACTTGACATTGAATAACAAAACTCTTTTTTCAGATATATTGCACGTCCTGAATTTATTTATTTATTCATTAGAATTTGTCAAACAAAACGAGAACAAGAATAGAAGAAATAAAAATACAGTGACAGGGATGATAGGCACACCCCCTCTACTAACCACTTAAGTATGAAGTAAGGTCCACGGAAGTCAAATTGTGATTGAAACTGTGAAAATTTGTAGCTGAAACAACTGAATCAGGTAGAACATTCCAGATTTTGACAACATAAATCCTATTTTTTTTTACAGTCAAGTTTAGAACGATTTACATTACGTTTAAAGCAGTTGTTTGCGTGTGTATTATTGTGATTGAAACATAGAAGTTCATTTGCAGGTAAAACATTACTGCCTATCATTTTACATGCAATAATTAAGTCTGACCACAAGCATTGCAGTTCTAAGTTATCCAAACCGAGAATTTTGAGCCTAGTAGCATAAGGAATTCTATTGTGTACCGAAGAGTGCAAGACTTTAGTGATGAAGGGGGGAAAAAACAGAACCTCTATGGAGAAAAGCAATTTCTTATCATTTTATATTACTATAATCATTCCATTTACCAGCTCATGGATATCAAGCCGGTTGACACAACAATTAAAGAAATGTTTTTGGAAGTATGATAGAAAAATGCCTAGCTCTCCTTAAAGACTAACTCTGAAAAACTATGCTTTGCTATTTATTTTTATTTTTTGCAGAATACCAACAATAGTGTTTTTCTGCTGCCGTACTGTATATAATCA
The DNA here is from genome assembly GCF_964273705.1 of Natrix helvetica. NCBI lineage: Eukaryota > Metazoa > Chordata > Lepidosauria > Squamata > Natricidae > Natrix > Natrix helvetica. The sequence goes on from NC_138557.1 coordinate 12,232,546, forward strand.
TTTATAGGAAGAAAGGAAATAAAAGAGCTTAGGTTATTTTAAAAAAAACATTTAGAGAAGAGAATAGCAGAGTAGCTGTTACAAAAATGACATTTGTTGTTATTGTTAGTTGCAAAGTTTTGTCCGACCCATCGCGACCCCATGGACAACATTCCTCCAGGCCTTCCTGTACTCTGCCATCTTCTGGAGCCCATTTAAGCTCACACCAACTGCTTCGGTGACTCCATCCAGCCACCTCCTTCTCTCGTTCCCTTCTTCTTTTGCCCTCCATCTTTCCCAGCATGAGGCTCTTCTCCAGGGAGTCCTTCCTTCTCACTAGGTGGCCAAAGTCTTTGAGTTTCCTCTTCAGGATCTGGCCTTCTAAAGAGCAGTCAGGGTTGATCTCCTCTAGGACTGACCGGTTGGATCGCTTTGCAGTCCAAGGGACTCAATGCAGGAGTCTTCTCCAGCACCAGAGTTCAAAGGCTTCCATTCTTTGGCGCTCAGCCTTCCTTATGGTCCAACTTTCATAGCCATCCATTGCAACTGGGAAAATCATTGCCTTGATTATACACACTTTTGTTGGCAAGGTGATGTCTCTGCTTTTTAGTATGCTGTCTAGATTTGCCATCACTTTCCTCCCCAGGAACAAGCCTCTTTTAATTTCTTGGCTGCAGTCCCCATCTCGGTGTTCTTGGAGCCCAGGAAAATAAAATCTGTCACTACTTCCATTTCTTCCCCATCTATTTGCCAGGAATTGAGAAGACCAGGTGCCATGATCTTAATTTTCTTAATGTTGACTTTCAAGCCAACTTTTGCACTTTTCTTCTTCACCCACATCAAGAGACTTTTTAGTTCCTCTTCACTTTATGCCATGAAAGTGAAATTATAAGCCATTCATGGAGGCCAGGGGCACTGATTTGTAGCAAACCTTCCTCACTTGCAGAGAAAATCAGATTGGCATAGTCAGTGAGGCTAGTTGGGGAAGAAATGAACTAGAGATTTCGGAAGGCAGCAGCCAAACTGTTTTAAATGCTCTATGCACTGTAACATGCTTAATTATGTAGGGAGGGAAAAAACTTCAGTAAACACAGTAAGATAAACAAAAGTCTGCACTGAATTACATCCCTCCCCCCCCCCTGTAAACTGCCTAAGGAACATATGCCTCAGCCTGGCTAAATTCTTAATTTGCTAGTGAGATCCTGTAATTAATTTGGTTTATTCAGGGGGTTTCTAGCTGAGCCTAGAATCAACAAACAGAATAAGGTCATAAATATTTCTGAAAGATAAAAAGCCTTGATTGATTGAAGTAATAGACCTGGTGCATTTTTTTCCTCTCTCTCTAAAGGTAAAGACTTAAATTGAGTGTATTATTGTGTACATACAGTGTGTGTACATATGTTTGCTTTTGAGAATAAAAGCAAAAAAGAACATTATAGAATTATAGAATAGAATAAGAGTTGGAAGGGAGCTTGAAGGTCTTCTAGTCTAACCCCCTCCTCAGGCAGGAAACCCTATACCATTTCAGACAAATGGTTGTCCAATCTCTTCGTAAATACTTCCAGTGTTGGAGCATTCACAATTTCTCGAGGCAAGTTGTTCCACTGGTTAATATGCATATGCACACCATTATGTCGGCATATATAAAATACCATTCTATTAGTATTAGTTTAGAAAGAGATTGACTGTGTGTGTGTGTGTGTGTGTGTAATGCAAAATATCTACTAGGAGTAAATATTAAAATAATAATATAATTGTAAACAAAAAAGGTAAAGGAATAACTCTTTGATTATGTAGATATTGATAAATGGTAGATATTGATAAATGGTAAATTACAGTCAGCAGTTTTCTGAGTTTACTGTCCATTATATTTCAGTTAAAGCAATATGCCAACACCAATATATATTGGTAAAGATGTGTGTGTGTGTGTGTGTGTGTACCATTTATGTATGAACAGTAAACCAGAAATTAATAAAATACAAAGAAAAATCATTTTATAAAATATAAATCATGGAAAACAAATGGCATTGAAGCTTGCTTGAACCAATTAAGTGACAATATTTGCTATTGGTATGTGAATACATTTTTAATCAAATAATTTCTCACTGGAGTCACGTATTTGATGACATATTTTATGCCCTTTTCCACTAGTTTGCAGATTAAACTAAAAATATTTGTAAAGGTGAGGACTCAAATCACTGGAATATGTTTCAGAGGAACTAATGCAATTAGAATACGGTAATTACACTAGATAAATAAATTTTGACACAATAAAGGAAACTCAGTGTGTTAATTCTTTTAGTTGACAATTTATAATTTATAATTCTATGATAAATTGTGCTGCTATATTTGATATTGGCTTCTTTTATGTGCAGAAGCTTTTCAAATATTTCCCTCCCCCCCCCCACTTGTGTAACATATCCATCCTTTTGCAAAAGAGTTGAATCAAAATAAACTTTGAGGAAAATAGATATTGGTACAGGCGCTGGATAGAAAAGATTTATGCAGTTCTGGCGTAACTCCAAAAAGTGTCAGAAACAGAGATTGCAAAAGTTGGAATCAGAGAGTTTTCCTTCAGATGCATATTCCCATCTTCTTCTTGATTTTGGAAACCAAGACCTGGATAATTCCCAGCAGATCTTGCTGACAACATGAACATATTCAGTAGTGTTGAAAGGGATATGCTGGTCTTGTTGTATTCGGGTCTTTTCCTGTATAAGATTGAGATTGTGTTGGCAACGTTTCAGCGAGGTCTCACTCGCTATCTTCAGGCTGGGTTTTGAAGATGGCGAGTGAGACCTCGCTGAAACGTTGCCAAGACAATCTCAATCTTACACAGGAAAAGACCCAAATACAATAAGACCAGCATATGTACACCCATGAAAATAGATAGATGGATGGATGGATGGATGGATGGATGGATGGATAGATAGATATATATATAGATGATAGATAGATAGATAGATAGATAGATAGATAGATAGATAGATGATAGATAGATAGATAGGAGAGATAAAATCTCACTTGGCTAATTGGCTAGGTATTAATACTCAAGTGTGTGGCACATCTCGTTTCTTTTCTGAAAACTAAGGGCAATTTATATGGGAGAAGATCTCTCTTCCTTGTGCCCTATAACATAGAGTTGGAAGGGAACTTTTTTTTTTTAATAAAAAAGTTTCTTATTAGATAAACATTAAAAACATTGGACATAGTGTGACATTTCTGGCATAAACGTTTCCATATAGTGGTTATATCTTACAACAATTACGTTTTATATCCATTGCATAGGTATGTGTAGTCAGTCAGATTACCTGTCCATTGATCCTTTCTTTTATATAATTACTAACCATACAAATACATATCCAATTCCTACCTATCACACATTCTTAATATCATATTTTCCAATTCTTAACTTGTCTGTGTTTTTCTGTCCTGGCCTTTTCCCCTCATTTCTAACCATCGGTACCGTTTGTCCCAGATTTTGTGATATTCCGTCTCTCCCTTGTCTTTGAGCTCTAGAGTCAGTCTGCCCATTTCTGCCCACGTCTGTATCTTATTTCTTATTTCTTTTTCCGAGGGAGTCTCTTTCCATTTTTGTTGAAAAACCAATCTTGCCACCGTTAAAATATGCAGCATTAAATATAGTCCACCTTTGCCATATTTTTCTTTTGTGATCCCTAGTAAAAATAAATCTGGCCTCAACTCCATCCTTTGACTTAGCATCTCTTGAGTTGGAAGGGAACTTTGAGGTCTTTTAAATCCAACCCTCTGCTCAAGAAGGAAACCATACATCAGTGGTGAGTTCAGGGTCCCATTCCAACCGGTACGGTTGGGACTGGCCCGGTGTCGCCCACATGGATGCACGTAGTGCATGTGCACACATGTGCGGTGTGCACATGCATCGTAACTGCCTGTGATGCCTCACCGGAGCATCTCGCAGGCACCGTATGTGCCATGTGCATGCAAGGAAGTGCCGAAGGCTTAAAGGACCGGTAAGGAACTTGGGCGGGAGGGTGGGTCCTCTGCAGCACCGTACCAGAACGGTACCCATACCGGGCTGTACCCCCCGCAACCCACCACTGCCATACATCATCCTGGTCAAAGGCTGGCTAGTCTTTTCTTAAAAGCCTCCAGTGATGGGGCATCCACCCCTTCTGAAGACAAGCCATTCCCCTGGTTGATTATTCTCACAGTCGGGAAATTTCTCCTTAGTTCTGGGTTGCTTCTCTCCTTGATTAGCTTCCACCCATTGCTTCATATCCTGCCTTCAGGTGCTTAGGAGAATAGGTTGCCCCCCCCCCCTTCTTCTCTGTGGCAGCTCCTCAGATATTGGAAGGCTGCTATCATGGTTCCCCTGGTCCTTCTCTTTCTTAGAACTAGACATACCCAGTTGTCACAGCTGTTCATTACCATTGTTGGTTGGTTCAAAACCAGCATTGTTGGTAATATTGAAAGAGTGATTGAACGTCCAAGAACAAGTGGAAACTTGACTCAGGCCCTGCTTTATATTGCAGTGTGTGTGTGCATGGAAATTTACATCCAGGGAGGTTTTTGAGTTCTTTCACAACATATTCCAAATAATGTGTCTAAATATGCTATTCTGGTGGTTGCGGAGTAAAACCAAACCATTCCCTGCTCTGTTGCCAGTAGTAAAATATCTTGACACAACTTTGCTGATATGATAGATGTGTGTGTAAAGCATGGACCTCACCCATCCATAAGAGATTCATTGCATATTTGGAATATATGGTATGGATGACCTGATCTTCCTGTAGTCTGTATGTCTACCTATTTACCATCTTACTTTCCTACCTATCTACTTATGTACATTCCCTATTTATCTACAAATATGTAAGGCTGAGGTGGCTCAGTGGATAAGACCTTGTCAATCAGAATGGTCAGCAGTTTGGCGGTTCAAATCCCTAGTGCCACGTAACGGAGTGAGCTCCCGTTACTTGTCCCAGCTTCTGCCAATCTAGCAATTCGAAAGCATGTAAAAATGCAAGTAGAAAAATAGGAACAACTTTGGTGTGAAGGTTCTGTGCGCCTTCGGCATCTAGTCATGCCAGCAACATAACCATGGAGACGTCTTTGGACCACGCTGGCTCTTCAGCTTTGAAACAGAGATGAGCATCTCCCCCTAGAGTCGGGAAAGACTAGCACATATGTGCGAGGGAAACTTTTACCTTTATGTAAAGCTGAGTTGCTACTGGTGTCCCCACTGGTGAGTAGGCAGATATTTCAGCATGTATTAAATATCCTTTGCCACAAGCCATTTCTTAACCATGGGTAGCAGCATTTTCAAATGACTTTATAAGCTGATTACATCTTCTGTTGAAGGAAATTATGTGCCCACAGCAGTGTGCTTCCAGATTAATTGTGCATAAAATAATTTTAAGGTAAGGCATTCACATCCAACAACAGCTTGGATATCAATCTGGTTGAAAAGTACCCTTTGATGTATCCCAAGGGCTGTGTGGATTTACATTTGGCAGAATTAAAATATTTTGACAATGGGATGTTGGAACCTGACTTGCTTCTTGTTGACCAAAATTTCTCCCTTGAGATGCACAAGAACAAATGTCCTCATTAGAACTATGCAAATCATATTTAATGAATGTCCTTCACTAAGTCGTAAGTCTTTCTTTTCAAACACTTATTAAAAGGAAGGGGGAAGAGAGCAAAACAATTTCCCTAGCTGTAGTTAGGATCCTTCAGGAATGTCCTAACTGAAAGTTAAATCACCTGAAAGTTAAATCACCAGTTAAATTGATCAAGGTCTACGTTCACCCTGAATGGAATTCTCTTGGCATATTTTGTTCAACCTGCCTTGAATTTTGGTGTACCATAATTGTTAAGCATCCATTCGTATATAAATACCTAAATCGAAAAATTTGATTACAGCCTGATAGATAGATAGATAGATAGATAGATGATAGATGATAGATAGATAGATAGATAGATAGATAGATAGATAGATAGATAGATAGATAGATAGAAAAAAAGAAAGGAAAGGAAAGGGAAGGGAAGGGAAGGGAAGGGAGGAAGGAAGGAAGGAAGGAAGGTAGGAAGGAAGATTATATAATTTGGAATAAAACTGAATATCCGAGTTCCAAATAGCATCCAAAACTAAATCAGAATCCAAGGCAAAGTATTGGTCAAAGTTCCAATTTATGAAGAGAGCCATATTGGCACATCTGGAAAAAAAACGAATCTGAAAGCTTCCTGGTTTTCCCCAACCAGTTGAAAGTTCAAGATCTTGCCCCCACACCCACAAGTCCATCATATGGTCCAATCTCCCACTGCCATGCTGGTAGTTCCACCCATCCAGTACTGGTCAGATGCAGAGGTGCAAAGACAAAGGATGACCTTGGCTTTCTAGAAAGAATATTGTTATGGCTACATAGTATGTAACTCCTTACAATCCCCCCTCCCATTTTCCCACAATAGAAAATGCATAGTAAAATAATAGAAAGTGTGGCAGGCCAAAGATCCAAAACAAAAGATGGCTGCAGGCCTAGCACCAGTAGATTTAAAAAGTTCTGGTAGATACATCAGGGGGGTCACTGTAGAAGAGACATTTCTCTTGAGGGAGTTGAGAGTAGACTGTCCATTCCCAAACGTTGCTTGCTGGTGTCGATTATATATCCAAGTTATATATAGCAACAGCACTTAGACTTATATACCGCTTCACAGAGCTTTTACAGACCTCTATAAGCGCTTTACAGAGTCAGCCTCTTGCCTCCAACAATCTGGGTCCTCATTTTACCTATCTCGGAAGGATGGAAGGCTGAGTCAACCTTGAGCCTGGTGAGATTCGATCTGCCAAATTGCAAGGCAAGGATCGAATCCCTGGTAGTCAGCAGAATTAGCCTGCAATACTACATTCTAACCACTGCACCACCATGGCTCTTATCCATGAACAACTTCCCTCCAGAATTTGTGAGTGCTCCAACACCAGAGATTTTTAAGAAGAGACTGGGCAGACATTTGTCTGAAATGTTATAGGGTCCCCTGCTTGAGCAGGGGGTTGGACTAGAATACCCCAAAGGTCCCTTCAAGTTCTGTTATTCTGAGATTAGTAATGGTCCTAGGCTTTCATGGCTGATGAGGTAATTGGACCTCTGTTTCCTCAAGTTGAGTTCAACACCCACCATGGGTACAATTTAGTGCACATCTGAGATAGCTCAGATAGCTCAGGGGGCTCAGTGGGCTAAGAAAGATCAAAAAGGTCAGCAGCTTGACGGTTCGAATCCCTAGCACCACGTAACGGAGTGAGGTCCCATTACTTGTCCCAGCTTCTGCCAACCTAGCAGTTTGAAAGCATGTAAAAATGCAAGTAGAAAAATAGGAACCACCTTTGGTGGGAAGGGAACAGCGTTCCGTGCACCTTCGGCGTTGAGTCATGCTGGTCACATGACCACAGAGACGTCTTTAGACAGTGCTGGCTCTTTGGCTTTGAAATGGAGATGAGCACCGCCCCCTAGAGTCAGGAACAACTAGCACATATGTGCAAGGGGAACCTTTATGATAAGATAGCTTAAGATAGCTCAGACAATGATGTGTTGGAGATTGGTCAAATGCTGTATACAGATCCCAAACCTTTCTGCTAACTGGAATCCCTAAACATAAAGACTACAAAGAGCTTGTGGAAAATTACAAACTGGTTTAACCCATCGGTAAAAACCCGGCAGTTTAATTATGGTATCATTTTTTTTCCCCACAGCAAACTAAAACATAAGCTTTATAGTACACAATGGCAGTGTTCATACAACCTACTTTACTATGCCAAATTTAAACCAACCATATTTAGCACAGTGTATGAAGACACATTTTTAAAAAATGAGAAAAAAAAGCCCAAAGTTAGGACATAAATTACAAAGAGATTAGGTTCAAAAAGAAGAAAAACCTAGTTTTGTATATGCATTGTCTGTTGGTCCACTCACATCATTCTTCGGCACAGTTGCGCTTCAAAAATAGTGACTTTGAAGAAATAGAGGATGAAGTCTTTTAAGAATTGTCTGAATTATAATTAAAGTCTCTTAGGGCCTTGCAATTCGGGGCAGGAATGAGCTTCCTTGAAGTTTCTTCCGTGACTCATGCAGTGGCATAATTAAATTAAAAACCTTCCATCCCGTATCCAAATGCTTTCTGGCTTTTAAAGCACAATTATTGCTAATAGGATTTGCCCAAAGTTTTAAGAATCAATAGCAAAATGCAGCCGACATGCGTAGATGCCATATTTACAGATTGAATTAGTCAAATGTGTGTTAGCCAGTGTTGCCTTAACCTGAAGCGGGCTGCGTCTCCCATTCGCTAAGTGTTGGTGGTGGGTGGTAGTGGGAAATACGGCCTTACTCTACAGCAGGGGTGTCCAAACTTGGGAACTTTAAGACTTGTAGACTTCAACTCCCAGAATTCCCCAGCCAGCATGGCTGGCTGGGGAATTCTGGGAGTTGAAGTCCACAAGTCTTAAAGTTCCCAAGTTTGGACACCCCTGCTCTACAGTGTAAAGTAGTTCAGAAGAGTTTGTATTCTCTAGGAATGCATTCCTCTTTCTAAAAGTGGGGTAGTTGGTCTTAAAGAATACATAGAAAATATTTGCAAAAACTGCATTTAAAGAAAAGGCACATTTGGTCCCAAAAATTCTGCCATCTGTTATATCTGTCTGCTGAGTAGGATGTTTACAGTGATTGCACAATCACGGGCAGATCACAGCTACTGCTTGTTCATTCTAAATAAAAATCAGAATGTTTGCCTTGTTCCTCTCCCCTGGGTTGAAAGTTTTAAACTATCTATATTGATACCTCTGTCCCTCTGTGCTTCTGTCTCTATCACTATCTCTATTGTTTTTCTTTTATTATTTCCAATGATCATTTGCATTCTTTAAAGTGATTTACCTAATATTCTTCAAAAGGCAGTGTAAAGCACAAAGTAAATGTGTATGTACGTATGCATGTATTTCTCTCTCTGTGTGTCTGTCTGTCTGTCTGTCTCTCTCCTATATCTATCTATCTATCTATCTATCTATCTATCTATCTATCTATCTATCTATCTATCTATCTATCTATCTATCATCTGTCTGTCTGTCTGTCTATCTAATCTATCATCTGTCAGTCTGTCTGTAGGTTTTTCTGTAGGCCTGGCTGCCTGTCTGTCTGTCTATACTATCTATTATATATCTGTCTGTCTATCTATATCATCTATCATCTGTCCATCTGTCCATCCACCCATCCATGCATCCACCCACCCATCCATCCATCCATCCATCCATCCATCCATCCATCCATCAGTGATTCATTTAACAACTGAATCAAGAATGGCCTTAAAATAAGGCAAAACCCATTTAACAAATGTCTCATGGAACAACAGAAACTTTGGGTTCAATTGTGGTCATAAGTAGAGGACTATCTGTACTGCTATGGTATTGGGAGATGACCTCGGGAAACCCAGGGGTCCAGCCCACAGCTGCCTAGGGGGAAAAGAAACTCAGCAAGAATCCTTCCTTATCTATCTATCTATCTATCTATCTATCTATCTATCTATCTATCTATCTATCTATCTATCTATCTATCTATCTATCCGTGTGTACCAGCATAACTCTGGAATACCTCAAACAATTTCAACCAAACTTGGTACATAGATGACTTACTCTCTGGAAAAAAGAAAAAAAAAACACTGTGTAGGTAAGCCACCCCTAGCATTCCTCGGGGTGTGTGTTATGTTAAGATATAGCCTGTTGTGTCTTAAAATGGCTTCTATTGTACAGCACAGTGGAGTTGCTATGGTAACGGCTTCACAGCAAAGGGCTACTGCTACAAGGGGGCTCCCTCTGTTAAGGGGGAAAAAATCCAATATTAGATATTACATTTGGTCCGGAAATTTTCCCCCTATGAATAAATACCCGGAGAACAGGGGGTTATCAGCCAGCCAACTATAAAATGATACAGTGGGAGATTTGTACTTTGCAATATTCAATTAATGTGGCCTTACTTTAAAAAATATATTTTCTCCTGGTCATGGTTCCTACCTGAGTAGGCTAACAGAGGGGCAGGAAGGAAGTGAGGGGAGAGGGAGGAAGGGAGGGAGGGAGAGGGAGAGCGAGAGGGAGAGGGAGAGGGAGAGAGAGAGAGAGAGAGAGAGAATAACAGAGTTGGAAGGTATCTCAGAAGCCTTTTAGTCCAACCATCTACTCAAGCAGGAGACCCTATAACATTTCAAACAAATGTTGCCAGTCTTTTCTTGAAAACCTCCAGTGATGAAGCACCCACAATTTCTGGAGGCAAGTCATTCCACTGATTAATTGTTCTGCCAGGAAATTCCTCCTTAGTTCTAGGTCGCTTCTCTCCTTGATTAATTTCCATTCATTGTGTTTCTTCCTGCCTTCTGGTGCTTTGGAGAATAGCTTGACTCCCTCTTCTTTATGGCAACTCCTTAGATATTGGAATACTGCTATCATGTCACACCTAGTCCTTCTTTTTCTCTAAACTAGATAAACCCAGTTCTGCCAGTTTGTCTGTCTCAGAGTGAGAAAGAGATAATTCTAGAGGTAGAATTCTAGCTACACTAGAACTAGTTTATTTCAAATTAAAAATAACATATGATGGAATAGATAAGTCGGTGAACAAATGGACTCATGCTAGCAAGTTGGGTGATTTATTTTCTTTCTTTCTTTCTTTAGTCAGCTCCAAATATGGAGGCTCCCACCTGTGTCTTTTCTATATTTTGGACTGGGAACTTTAATATTTTTTCTACAATGGTTTAATTGTTTACATCGTTAAATTATTGAAATTGCACCTGCTTGTCATAAATACAAAATTGCAGAATGATTTATATAATCCTATCAACTTATGCAGTAAACTATGCAATCGTATAAATAAATGATTAAGTGGTTGATTAATAAATGATGGTGAAAATAAACCATAATTTAATCCTCAGCCAATCTCTTCCATGCAGTAGTTAATTAAAAATTAACTGGAGTTTTTAAGAGTAATTTATACTTGTCGAAGGAAGTAGAATAGAATAAGATGGAAGGGACCTTGGAGGTCTTCTAATCCAACCTCCTTCCTAGGCATGAAACCCTACACCGCTTCATAACAAATGGTTATCCAATCTCTTCTTAAAAACTTCCAGTGTTGGAGCATTCACAACTTCTGGAGGCAAGTTGTTCCACTGATTAATTGTTCTAACTGTTAGAAAATTTCTCCTCACTTCTAAGTTGCTTCTCTCCTTGATTAGTTTTCACCCATTGTTTCTTGTTCTACCTTCAGGTGCTTTGGAGAATAGCTTGACTCCCTCTTCTTTTTGCAGCCCCTGAGATATTGAAACACTGCTATCATGTCTCCCCTAGTCCTTCTTTTCATTAAACTAGACATACCCAGTTCCTTCAAGCAATGGTGCAGTCCACATCAAACATACTTGTACAAAATAAAGAGGAAAATGTGTCTTTTTCCCCCTCTCTCTTTTTATGTGCATGCAAAATTCAGTGTTGTTTAAATATTTAATATGGAAATGTTTCATGCAAAATTCAGCTGAAGCTGCTTTACTTTTAGTTAAGTTTGAAATCATATGGGCTTTATTGGTTTAGCCATATGGGCATCATCCTACGCCCATTGCCATCCATTTTTAGAAAATGCCCTTCCACAGATCCAGATGAAACTTTAAATTACCGCCTTCCTGCTGCGTTATAGCAGTAAAAAGTATCAAAATTATTGGGCAGGAGTTATTACAGGGAAGAGTTATTAACTTCTTATCTAAGCCAAAGGATATCAAGAAATCTGAATTCAGCTGTTTCTCAGCAGTATGGCCAATCTATGGTAAATTGCTAACTTTCCAAAATTCCTGCAGAACAAGGAATATAAATTTCCTATTGCTGCTGTTGCCCTGAGATACAGATTTCAACAGATTAACAGAGTTCGAAGGCACCTTGCAGGTCATCTAGTCCAACCCCCTGCCCAAGCAGGAGACCATAGACCATTTCTGACAGAGGGCAGTCCAGTCTCTTTTTGAAAGCCTCCAGTGATGAAGCTCCACAACTTCCGAAGGCAATTTCTGTTCCATGGGTGGATTGTTCTCACTGTCAGAAAATGTCTCCTTATTTCCAGGTTGAATCTCTCCTTGGTCAATTTCCATCCATTATTCCTTGTCTGGTCTTCAAAGGTGCCTTGGAGAATAGCTTGACCCCCTCCTCTCTGTGGCAGCCCCTCAAATATTGGAATGCTGCTATCGTGTCACCCCCCTGGTCCTTCTCTGTGTTAGACTAGACATACCCAGTTCCTGTAACCCTTCTTCATATGTTTTAGCCTCCAGTCCGGGGGTGAAATGTACTTACCTTCGCTACCAGTTCACAAATGTGAGCGTGCAAATGTGAGCGTGCAAATGTGAGCGTCCAAATGTGAGCGCACAAATATGAGCGCGCAAATGTGAGTGTGCAAATGTGAGTGTGCAAATGTCAGCACTGCCTCTTATTTTACTCACAATAACAACCTTGTAAGGTGAGTTGGCCTGAGAGAGAGGGACTGGCTGCTCTACTGAGAATTAATTCAATTTGTAATTTTTGCATAATTTTGAAAGTTAGCACAAAGAAAGACAATCCAAAGTTTATTTCCAATTTCTTTTTAAGGAATCACAGTGGAAATTGTGTGGTTCTGAAGTGCTGTTAATGAGGCAGCTACTTAAAAAAAATCATCTGGTGCTAAACATATGAGAAAAAAACATTACATTTTACACATAGGGTTGGCTCAATAAGGCTGTTAATTTTGGTAAGTTCTGGAAACAAGATGAAATGGGAATTTATTCTCTTTGGCCCTACGCCAAAATCCAATGTTATTTGCTGGCAGGCTGTTACTTATTTATTTAAACAAGGGTGAGAACCTTTCAAAAAACCTCTATTTGAAAATGTTAAAAAGCTAATCAGCTGTTGGGAAATGTGTTTGTAAAGCACAGAACTACATTACTTGGGTCGTTGAATCTTCAGAATAAAAAAAAACTGCAAAAAGGAAAGCCAGAAAACATATTACACTGTATAAAGTATACTTTGCTTAGGAAATGCTTAGGATTCGGACAGCGAGGAGGTTGGGGAGGAACATGGGTCAGTCCTGGAGTCTGGGGAAGGCTCTGATGGGGGCTCTGTGTTGGAGGCAGAGACGGGACCAGACAGTGGTGGGATTCAAATAATTTAACAACCGGTTTTCTGCCCTAATGACCAGCTGGGTAGGTGGGGCTTGGTGGTCATGTGACTGGGTGGGCATGACCAACTCAATGTCACTCACATCGATGGGCGCTTCGCCTTAGCTGTTACAATGTAATAAGGGTTAACCGGAGAGGCAGTTTCTGTAAGCAGGGCAATCAAGATGAGGCTAGAAACAACACCAGAATGTTTCCTTCCTGCCTTCCTTACAGGATTAGCCCTGTAAGGTGGGAAAAAAACAAAAGGAGATTTCTTCCAACAACCAGTTATCCGAACTGCTTAGAATGTTAACAACCGGTTCTCCCGAATAGGTGCGAACTGGCTGAATCTCACCACTGGGGCCAGAGCCATATGCCAGCTATCAGCTGCCTTCAGAGTCAGACATCAGTGAGGCAGAAGAACAGCTGGAGCCTGTGCCCAGTGTGTGCATGCGCAGAGTTGCCAGACAAAGGGAACAGCTAAGGAACAAGGGTCGACTTGGGAGTAAGGCCTCAGGTGGACGATGAATGGCCCCTCCCATAGGAAATAAAAGAGGAGCACCGGGGGAGTGGAGTTTGCAGGAGACAATTAGTTCATTCCTGCATTCTTGCCAAGTATTGCGGTGTCTGAAAGATATCGGCCTGGCCACTCTCCAAGCCTGATAAAGGTCGGTGATTGTGAACTATCTGGAAAGACTGTGGGAGAGGAAAGACTTTGCTGGAGACGAATTCCCTGTAAATTAAATAAAAGGGGTTGATCAGGATGAGGACTCGGTTTTGTGCTGTTGGGGAAGCCTAGGTCAGAACAGGAAATAATGTTGCAATGGAATAGGAGTAGCTGTATTAACACTTGCATCAGCTCACTGAAGATACTTAGATCTTTCAATCTGAAGACCTGTGTCCTACCTCACTCACGGAGGACTCCGTTTTTCCTTGTTGAAACCTTCATGAATCTCAGCAGGTGGAGAATCATTTCTCCAGGAGAAACAATTTCAGATCTGTTCAGTTCTGGAAAATACCAGTTTCTGAAGGTATAGGTACTTGTTGCATTAAAATTCAATCGTGAATATTTACAGAGGTAGAAGCAGCATTAGGAAGAAAGGCCTTCTCGTGAACAAGAACCTTAGGACCATGTAGATTCTCAATCATTCAGGTCATGGTTGTCCCAAAGTTCTAACTGAAGAAGCTTCTTGGATGAGAAGTGAAACATTTTCAAAGAAAAACTAAGCAAGTCTGATTGCCTTTTGGAAAAAAACACTTTTGGACCAAGAGGGTAATGAGTGAGATTCTTGGAACCGGGAAGAGATGAGAAGACTCTGAGACATAAGGAAGTAAATTTTAATTTCCTATTTGTTGTAAACCAAGCACGACCATCAGTAATGCTAACAGATCTGGGCTAGACCAGCCATCGAATCATCATCTGGAGTTTGTAGCTTTAACTAGCCTTCATAGAATAGAATAGAATAGAATAGAATAGAATAGAATAGAATAGAATAGAGATGGAAGGGACCTTGGAGGTCTTCTAGTCCAACCCCCGGCTTAGGCAGGAAACCCTACACCACTTCAGACAAATGGTTATCCAACATCTTTTTAAAGACTTCCAGTGTTGGGGCATTCACAACTTCTGGAGGGAAGTTGTTCCACTGGTTAATTGTCCTCACTGTCAGGAAATTTCTCCTCAGTTCTAAGTTGCTTCTCTCCTTGATTAGTTTCCACCCATTGCTTCTTGTCCTACCCTCAGGTGCCTTGGAGAATAGTTTGACTCCCTCTTCTTTGAGGCAGCCCCTGAAATATTGGAAGACTGCTATCATGTCACCCCTAGTCCTTCTTTTCATTAAACTAGACATACCCAGTTCCTGCAACCGTTCTTCATATATTTTACCCTCCAGTCCCCTAATCCTCTTTGTTGCTCTTCTCTGCACTCTTTCTAGAGTCTCAACATTTTTTTTTTACATCGTGGCGACCAGAACTGAATGCAGTATTCCAAATGTGGCCTTACCAAGGCATTATAAAGTGGTATTAACCCTTCACGTGTTCTTGATTCTATCCCTCTGTTGATGCAGCCTAGAACTGTGTTGGCTTTTTTTGGCAGCTGCTGCACTTACAGTAACTCCTCACTTTCCACTGTGTGTGGGCATGTGAGCTTAAGAACCAACTTGGATAGCTGTTTTTGACTCTGGTGTATTTGCTACCTTTCCACCTTCTTCATCTCGGCACAATATGTCGTTTCCTGCAATGCTGGGTTTATCATGCTGTTTATCAAATGAGCTGCATTATAAACGGGATGAAAATTCTATTGGTTTTTTTGAGGGAAGCTTGATGGATTGGTAATTTATTATTCAGTGATGAGGATGGGACGAAATGTTCCTCAACGTGGAGGATAGAGGGACAGTTTTAAAAAGATGTCCCATCTTTGTCCCTTTGTGCCACCTTCCGGCTGCCAGCCACCACATTTTGA
This sequence comes from Natrix helvetica, assembly GCF_964273705.1. Classification (NCBI taxonomy): domain Eukaryota; kingdom Metazoa; phylum Chordata; class Lepidosauria; order Squamata; family Natricidae; genus Natrix; species Natrix helvetica. The sequence continues at coordinate 12,248,150 of NC_138557.1, forward strand.
TTAAAAGTTTATCAGTTTGCCGATGCCACTTGACTCCATCATATCACTGGAGGCAAAAAACCTTCCCATTGTTTGTTGAGCCCGGTCTGTGGTAGCCATAAGATAGATTCCATGCAACCTTAAGGCAGGTTGAATTCCCCAAATACAGTGAGATTCTTCTGCAAACCAAGTGCCAGAATCTATCAGTTCAAGTAGAGATGTAAACTGCACATCATCAGCAAACGCAACCGTCTTGAAAAGTCCAACTTTCGCCTGGTGGTCTCCCTCCAGAGAGAGCAAAACCTCTGAAAACCGTGAAAGCCTCCTAGATGATAACGGCCGTGCTGTCCCACGCTTGTGGCCAATGCCGAACCTGTAACCCAAGTGGGCTGTCACTGAGCATAGCAGTGGTGCACGAGAGATTTGAAGAACTTCATTCCATTACTTCTGCTTGTGACCGCTTCTCGTGCAATGAGACCTCCATGTAAAACTTAAATTGAGTGAAGTCTATGTTTAATATAATTTCATTTATTCAACTTTATAAAATAAGGTGGGGATAACCACCTAACTGCAAACTGGGTGATGTTCAGTCAAATTAAAGAAAATGGAGACTACTGTACAATAAGATAAGAATGAAATCAATAAGGGAGTAAGGAATGCAAAGGAAGGACATGGTGGCTCAGTGGCTAAGACGCTGAGCTTGTTGATCAGAAAGGTCGGCAGCTCAGTGGTTTGAATCCCTAGTGCCATGTAACGGAGTGAGCTCCCGTTACTTGTCCCAGCTTCAGCCAACCTAGCAGTTCGAAAGCACATAAAAAATGGAAGTAGAAAAATAGGGACCATCTTTGGTGGGAAGGAAACAGCATTCCGTGTGCCTTTCGCATTGAGTCATGCCGGCCACATGACCACGGAGACGTCTTGGGACAATGCTGGCTCTTCGGCTTTGAAACGGAGATGAGCATTCCTGACTTGCACATATGTGCGAGGGGAACCTTTACCTTTTAAAGGAATGCAAATAAGTTTGAGAGGAAGCAAATGTTGGGACCTATGTTTAAAACCAAAGGGAAATAAACAAAATGAAACTTGATTCAGCCATTGATTCAGTTCATACATTTCCAATGAGCCTCCGTCTAGATAGAGCTTGGGTACAAAATGTCCAAGGCATGGGAGTAAGGTTATAAGCCTCTGAACATAGTCAACTGCAGAAACCGTGTTTTGCATGTATGTATGTATCAGTGGTGGGTTCCCGATCTCGTTGCAACTGATACGGTTGCAATGGGGCCTGGCGTCCTCCACATGAATGTGTGCGGTGTGCATGCACACATGCGCAGTGCACACATGCATCTTACTACCCAGTGACACCTCCGCAAGCCTCCGCGATGCTCCAGCTGCTCGGTGGAGCATCGCAAAGGCACTGTATGTGCCATGCGCATGCACGGAAGCGCCAAAGGGTTTAAAGACAGGTAAGGAGTGTGGACGAGCAGTTGGACCCTCCAGAGCACTGTACCGGAACAGTACCCAGTGCTCCGGGCAGGCTTCGGTACGCCCGTACTGGGGCATAACACCTGCAACCCACCACTGGTATGTATACATGTAGCATTATTCCATATGATGAAAATGACAATAAACCCTAACAGCGATCATAAATAAAATAAAAACCATTAAACCAGGGGTGCAATCTACTTACCTTCACTACTGGTTCACAAATGTGAGTGCACGGGCCACCTCCACGCATGCCCAGTGCGTCAAAAACGGATGTGATGACATCCAGCTGGGTGGGCGGAGCCTGCTACTGAGCGTGCATGCAAAGGTAAGTAGAACAGCGAGGGAGGGGGAATCCGCTGTGTGACGCAATTTAGATCAGCTGATTGTTGGAAAGACCGGTTTGCCTGAACCGGCAGCATTTCACCCCTGCATTAAACATGCATATAAGATTTTAATGCAATTCAGCAGTCAATCTGGGGAAGATTTATTGTGAATTAGCAAACTCAGAATCGGTTTATTTTGAGTTGGCAAACTTTGGCATCTTTTTTAATGGATTGAGTTTTCCCAAGAGACTCATGTTGATTGATGCAACCCTAATCACCGTATAACTCCGGTTTTTTGAATCCTTGGTGACTGGGATGTACTTCATTTCAGAAGAAAATAAATCCTTTGATCTTTACTCACTTCTCACAAGTTAATCCCACAAATCCATTGTTGGCTGATTGAAAGATCTTTTCGGTCTGTGTTTGCCTTTAATAGAGCCATGATGGCATTTCCCTTTTTTCTCAACACGGGTTCCCTGCTGTCTTTGTGTACTTTGCGGTGACCTGAAGCTTGTATCCCTCTGTTTGGAATTATTTTGTCAAGCATCCCCTTCTTTGTAGTGACATTTTTTTTAAAAAAAAAAACACACCTCTTGATTCTCACTATATTATGCTTTCCCCGAAAGGACCGTTATCTGAGGATAAAGGAGCCCTGATTGCAACTTATAAGCTATAATAACCTGTGGACTAGAAGTAGAACTTAGGTAGTGCCTACTACATGAGTTATTTATGCATGGTAAAAAAAATATTTTGATTCAAGTTAAGAGAACTTCTTGTAATTATTTTGGTTAACAGTGCAGAAATAATTCACAAGAGCCTTCTTCCACATTTTTTTTACTTCCTAGCTTATCTAGGATTGTCTACTCTAAGTAGATAGTAGAGAGTTCTACTTAGGTCTCTGCTTGCTTGATCTTTTGATGTCTCATCTTTTCAACTTCTTAATAGGTGTGGACGTTAACATAAACATCCTTAACATACAATTAAAAGTAAAATTATTCCGATGCCCATTGCAGATAGATGTATTTATTATTTATTTTTATTTTATTAAATTTGTTAGCCGCTCCCTCTCCACAAAGGGACTCGGGGCGGCGTACAATAAATAAAACACATATTATAAAATTACACATTGTACGGAGGAGGTATAAAACACAATACAATATTATAATAACATAGCAATATTAAAATAAGTTAAATTAAAACCCCAATAGAAATTACAAGTTTAAAAATTGCCAGGAGGAATAAAATGGAGCTATTGTTGAGCCAGGCCTGCTAGTTGAAAAAGGTGGGTCTTGAGTTTTGAATGGAAGGAGCGGAGGTCGGTGGTAATCCTAATATCTGGTGTGTTGGATGGAAGCCCCTTGATACAGTATAAAGTTATGGGAAGATAGTTCTTCCTCTTCCACCCCTTTTTTTTAAAAAAAATGCAAACGTGGAAACAGTTCCTTGGAAACTGTTCACATGGAAACACCACACACAAAGCCATTTGTGTTCAGAAATATGTGATCTTTTGCAAACTTGTTTTGGAAGAAGGAGAAGGAGAAGAGGAGGAGGAGACCTGCTATACTTTAACAAAAGCAGATACTTGCAAGTCCAAATTTCCTGCAAATTGACTTCTTTAGACATCCAGAATAGACTCTGTTGTAGGATCAGTAGATTTTTTGTTTTCTGAAAATAGCCATAGATTGAAATTTGTATTTGAAATTACATAATGTGAGACCATTAAACTTTCCTTCCAAATCTCTTGAGTTTGCACTCAGCCTTCTTTATGGTCCAACCTTCACAGCCGTCCATTGCAACTGGGGAAACCATAGCCTTGACCACACGCACTTTTGTTGGCAGGGTGATGTCTCTGCTTTTTAGGATGCTGTCTAGATTTGCCATCACTTCCCTTCCCAGGAGCAAGCGTCTTTTAATTTCTCCGCTGCAGTCCCCGTCTGCAGTGATCTTGGATCCCAGCATAATAAAATCTGTCACTATCTCTCTCAATTTCTTCCCCGTCTATTACAAAGACTACACATTATTTATTCTGCCTGTGTAGGTATTGTAAAACTTGAGGGTTTTTGAACAGGAGCCAGATTGTTTTTGATATGTCAAGTTCAAAAGCATTTCCTCCTTTTGCTGTTTACACAAGTGACTTTCCCCACAGACCTGTGAGTCTGGGTGCCGGTTGGTTAAGTGAGGACTTCTGTGGCATCACTCGCAAAGTGTCTCTTTCTACTGACAGGCTAATCTACTTTTCATCGGCTTTAGACTCATGTGAAAACTGTATGTTTACTAGCAAGGAAGAAGGTGGTTTATTTAAAAAAAACAATAAACATTATTTGTTCTATAATAATAGAACTTAAACCACCACATATTTTCTTGTCCTCAACTTATGGCTACAATTGAGCCCTCATTTTCTGCTGCTACCATGTTTCCAAAAAAACTAAGAGAGGGTCTTATTTTATTTTGGCCCCCGAAATAAGTGCTTGGCCTTATTTTCGGGGAGGTCTTATTGTTTTTGAGGTTCAGGAGATGGTGAGCGTGGTCACCTCATGGCTGCTGCCGTGTTGCAATATTTTTGGGGAGGGCTTATTTTCAGGAGAGGGCTTATTTTAGCGCATGCACTCAAAAGCCCAATTGGGTTTATTATCCGGGGAGGTCTTATTTTCAGGGAAACAGGGTGAGGCATTGAGTTTAGCCTCATTTTACGGCCTGTCTTGCCACAGTTGTTAACTACATCACTGCACTTGTAAAGTTAGGGTTAACTTGTTAAAGTTAGTCACCTGGTTGCTATGTCAGTATGGCTTTCCCATTGACTTTGCTCATCAGAAGGTCAGAAAAGGGGATCACCTGACCTGACATTGCAACCATCATAAACATGAGTCAGTTGCCGAACCTCTGACTTTTGTCACATGACCATGGGTTGGCTGCAATGATCCTATGATGCAACGGTCATACTCTTGGATAAAAGAGGTAGAAATCTCTCTGCTATTACAGCCCTTTTTAAAAAGCAGACTTACAGAGAAAAATTCTTAATAAAAAAAACAATCCAATCAAATGTTGAATTTTTTAATCCACAAGTATATATAGAAAAAGTAAAAAAAAAAAGTAGAAGAAAAACTGAGCCTTCCAATTTAAAAAATAGGAAACATTTGCAGAACTTCCATTCATAAAAAAGATAATTAAAAAAGGATAACATACTAAGTTTAATGTAGCTTAAGTTTGCCGCTTGTTTTCTTTTGTCGTCAATTTTAATTTAGTTTTAATTTTCTTTGGGTAGTCTCTTTTCTAATAATAAAATTTCCTCACCAATCTGACACACTATTCTCTTCCATTTCCTTTCTGTTCTGGAGCTGTCCCAACTTCAGCAGCTTCAGGGCTGGGTTTCTGTCATCAGGAAAAAGAGCTTCTCCTGGATCAATCAGAGACTTTGCGGTGTCCCTGAGATCAGCAGGACATACTCTTCTCTATCCACCGTCTCTTCAGGATGGTTTAGGTCCAAAAGGACCACCCAGTGGCAGAAATATCAACGGTGATCTTGGAACTCCAAGATCACATGTCGTATCATCACGACGTCAGCTCTCTCTCTCTCTGAATGTCTGTAGGTTCTATAGGTGATAAATCCAATGAATAAATGAACTCTAACTTCTGGGGGGTATAATTGCCAGCTTTGCCACATTTTCAGTTTTAGTGTGCAACTGGGATTATGTCAGAGTTGACTAAATGCAGGATGATGACGAGAACATTTTATTCAAGATCTTGATGGAGTTTAAATCACCAGATGCTCAATAAAGCACATGATTGCATTTTATAAATCCAGTTTGTTTTCCCTTATACAAGTAAATAACGGTTTGAGAGTGAAACATCATAATCTTTTTAAACTTCATTAGAATTTTTAAAACTATAACAGCTAACAAGAAATAATATTTAGAATGAAAAAGGAACAAAGAACAAACACAAATGTTTTTAAATTAAATAAAAGAAACAATGATTGTAAAAAAAATAATGTTTGTAGAAGTTATAAATAGGGATATAAGTAAATTTGTTGCTCTACAGTTACATTATCATTTACATTTTCTATTATTATTATTATTTTTACTCTAATTATCAAAACCATATATCATGACTGTTTCTGTCTCATGCTAAAAGCCAATAAAGGATTTCCGATCATTGAAAAAACTAGACAATATCCTAGCTCTAATTGAAACAGTCAATTTGGTCATCATAAAATTTTTTATCATCACCTCCATTGTGGGCAAAGTCAAGTCTTTCCACCTTTGTGCATAAAATAGAGTCACTGTAGTTGTGACATACACAAAGAAAGATTCATATATATTTTTTTCAATGGCTTATCCATCAATCCCAAAAGTGAAGTCTTTCCACTGATTAATTGTCCTTACTGTTGGGAAGTTTCTCCTTAATTCCAGGTTGCTTCTCTTTTTGATTATTTTCTAACCATTGTTTCTTGTCTTGCCCCCTTGTGATTTGGAGAATAATTTGACCCCCACTTCTTTGTGGCAGCCCCCCTAATACTGGAATACTGCTATCATGTCACCCCTCATTCTTATTTTCTTTAGACTAGCCAGACCCAAAACTTACAGCTGTTGTTGTTTCCAGGCCTTTGATGATCTTAGTTGCTCTTCTCTAAACTTTTTCCAAAGTCTCAACATCTTTTTTGTAATATGGTGACCAAAATTGTTTGCCGTATTCCAGCTGTGGTCTTACTAAGGTTCTGTAAAGAGTTAAAAGAAGGGTCAGCCTACAATCCCTACATAGCTACAAATGGACTAAGTCCAACCCCCCCACCCCCCCTTTGAATTCCATTGACACTTATCTAACCCCAAACAGATGCTAACCATTAGTTGGCAGGGTTCATTTTATAGGCTTTTAGCAATGCCACTTTAATTGGACTTTCAATGTGGACCTTTTTGGTGTCTGACATATGAATCATGAAAATGGTCTGTTTGATTTATATGTAAGGTAAAGATCCCCTTGTTAACTTATATAATAGAGGATATAGATATCCTGAAGACTAGCTACCTTTCTAAATGTTGTGCTCCTCCAATAGGGAAACATGTTTAGAAAACACATATTTGGTGATAAGATGCCTTGAGGAATCTGCATGAGGGGAAATGGGATCAGGAGCTTTTTGGTGACTATTTCTTTGTAGTACATATTGAAATAAAATGGGTATTCATGGAATATATATATATATATATATATATATATATATATATATATATATGTGTGTGTGTGTGTGTGTGTGTGTGTGTGTGTGTGTGTGTGTGTGTGTGTGTGTGTGTGTGTGTGTGTGTGTGTGTGTGTGTGTGTGTGTGTGTGTGTGTTGTATTTGTACTGATAAATAAATAAAGGGATACTAGTATAGATCTATTTCGAGCTAATTAGCTCTCATCAGCTAGCCATACCCTTACTGGGATTTGAACCTGGGCTGTATTATATCTTAGGCAGGAGTCTTAGCCACTAAGCCACAGGCTCTCCTCCTTATCAGTTGAGCCAGGGAAATAGGTATGTATTTGTGTTACAACCCCTGGTATGCCTAAATATGGAGCTTTCTTCCTCCCAAACAGAATATAAAGATAAGACATCTGCATGCCATTTATCTGCTCTCTAATTTATTTGTGGTGTCTTGCAAGTAGAACATGATTTGAATTTCCCTACTGACTCCCAACTAGGTCCCTGTTACCAATATGTCTTGATGTCATGTAATTTTAAATATATTCACTGCATAGAGTGGGAAGTGCTGATAGATGCAATTTTAATATGAGGCGGTGAAGAATTAAAAGGAATTGGAGCAAAAGAGAAGAAAAAGACGAGTCCATCAGTTGGCATCCTTTCCAATAATTAACAAGCTTTCCTGAAATCCACCATAGTTTATTCCTCCATCAAAAAACCCCTTTCTCCTTTGCTAGCAAAAGACCAACATTGGTTTTCCAAGCGTGCACATCTGCCAGTTGCTGTTAAAAAAATACATTTCCAAATTACTTTTGCTTCTTTGCTGTATTCATACAAAAAATACAGAAAGTTTATTGACATCAGTTTTCATTGCTTTGAAAAGAAAAGCTACACCACAAAGATTATGTAAACTATTTTGTGTGTGTGTGTGGGGGGGGGGTATTCTTACCATGTTTCCCAAAACTAAGACAGAGTCTTATTTTATTTTGACCCCCAAAATAAGTGCTTGGCGTTATTTTCGGGGAGGTCATATTATTTTTGAATTACAGGAGGCGGCAAGCATGGTCACCCCATGGCTGCTGCTGTGTTGTGCATCGCTGGGCCTGACATTTGCTATGGTTGCGGGATCAGCCATTAGGTAAGGATGTGTGGGGTGCCTGGAACATGTCCCCCCTCCCTTTCCCCCTCTCTAGCCGTGCCTCCTCACCTCTTGCTGTTTGCATGGCAAGCAACCAGAGGAAATGGTGGGGACTGGCTGCACATAAATCTAAATATTTTGGGGGAGGGCTTATTTTCAGGGGAGGGCTTGTTTTAGTGCATGCGTTCAAAATCCCAATTGGGCTTATTATTCAGGGAGGTCTTATTTTCAGGAAAATAGGGTATATATCATTGGCTTATCATATCTGTTGTGGCCCAGCAAGATCCAGTTGAGCTGCTGATGGACGCGGATAGCGAGGAAACATATGAGTCTGCCCTGGATGATGTGGAGGACCCTGTGCAGGGTTCAGACTCAGAGCAGGGACCAGAGAGGCTGGTTGGCCACCAGGAGGCGCCTGAGGCATGGAGCAGTGGGGAGGATCAAAGGCAGTTTGTTCCTGATGCTAGATTGAGAAGGGCTGAGAAACGGAAACAGCAACTCCATAGCAGACTCACAGAAGATGATTAAGCACAGGTGGTTGTGGATTGGCCCCTCCCAAGAGAGATTATAGGTGAGGCGTTGGGAGGGGACATTTGCAGGAAACAACCATTCAAATTAGTAGTGAAGAAAATCTAACTGTGTATTCTAGCCGGGTCTGTTCGTTTGGACTATCTGCGTTGCTTCATTCTAATTATCTGGGTTGCTCTATTGAACATGAGTTGTCTGGGCCCTCAGCCAAAGGATTCGTTATCTCAGTAATTAAACATTGGCAAACAGCCAAGCCTGTGTTCTGGTTTATTCACAGGCATGGGGGCGGTGGTCAGAACACATATCTATGTTATTGTTGTTGTTTTCTGTGAGACTCATGCTGTTCCAGAGGCTGTATTCTTGGGCAAAAGGGGATGCAAGGGTTTGTTAGTCAGTGGTATCAGCATAGTAGCCAGAATGCCCATCCATCACCTGCAAGCCTCATGTGATAATTGTTGTTGACTATCCTTCCTGAGAAATGTGGGTCAGAAAAAGGCCATGGGCTGCCTCTAAGTGGAATAATGAATGTATGTTTCGGTTGAGTTTCTTTAGCTGAATACACAACATTCTACTCAAGACTCAAATGGAGTTGGTAGTTTGCGGTTTATCATGCAATGAAAGCCCAGCCCATTCCATGGAATATAATGATTGAGAGACAATATTGCAAGTTAGAAAATTGAATTTTGTTAGTTTGGCTGTAAACATTTGCTGCAGTCTAGCTAAACCCAAGGACTGCAATAAGTGGCTTTTTATACTAATGTTGAATGGACAAATGGGCAGCCCCAGTCCTCAAAATCAAAATTATAAAAAGGAATCAACTCTAGGAATAGCATATATAAAGGCAAATTTTAAACTCTGCATAGACTTTTGAATATAGTGGTGACAGGAAGGGCATCCGACCATTAAAACACTCTTCTAGCTCCATTCAGATGTCCCAGACTCCACCACACAAGGGATTATGAGGTCATTAAATGAAGATGAAGATGATATACTTTTGAATATAATATGCAGTATCAGAATATGAAGTCTACAACTGACTCTCCATTTTTAAAGCTGGTTTGTTTATCTGCTGACTTCTCTTCTGATTACTCCATCTTAAGTTTATTATTTACATAATTTTCCTATAGTTTATTATATAGTCCAATCATTTTGTAAGTAGCTGGGGCTTCCTTATTGTCTCTCTTATAAATAGGGGCTGTTACGAATAGACTTTGATTAACAATCATTTATCCAGCAACTCTTAATTATGATAGTGTGGAGACTTACAATTTGTCCTCATAGTTACAGCCATCACAGCATCCTCCCCAATCAATGGCTCACCATTGCAATGCTACAACATTCTGCAGTTAAGTGACCAAATATTTGTGAGACAAATATCACAAGAAGTAAGGGTGGAGGATCATTAAAAAGAGATCCAATCTAAAACTTTCCTGACAGCCTCTACAGAAGTTGATGGTGATCATTGGAATAATTCAAGAATAGAGTGGACAGTCATTTTTCCAGAATATAGAGTTTCCTGCTTGAACAGGGGATTGGACTTTTTTTACATCCCTTTCAACCCTATTATTCTGTGTCCTATGTTCTAAACTAATTAGTTAGGCCCTTTCCAATCAGCATTGACTATCAGTTTTCCTACTAAGACAACTGGAAGCAGCTATCCAGAGGGCTGCAATTAAAGTAGGCATTATCAAATTGTAACTTGTGGATACAAGACAAAGTTCTACAATATACAGTAGTTTCCCCATCTAAGAAAGGGACCTCCAGGGGCAAGTTTTTTTTATTAATCTGTCAAGGCTTGGGCAGTAATTTCTCTATAATCGGATAGGGAACTGCACCACTATTCATTTACATAGGTACTGGCACTTGTCCTCAATTAAAAGAAGGTCTAGGGCAGGGGTCAGCAAACTTAAACACTCAAAAAGCCATTTGGACCCGTTTCCCACAGAAAAGAAAACACCGGGAGCCACAAAGGTCCTAACCGGAAGCCCCCCGTTCAATTCTGGAGCTGACCGGAAGTTCAGTTCCCCCCACTATAGAGTCTCTCCCTAGCACGGCATACTTTTTCCTCTACCTGTCATAACCGAAAGCACTATCAATTGTGGAGACAACTGGAAAACCCTCCCCTTGCCATAGAGTCTTCTCCTGGTGCACAGTGCTTCTCTTCCGTCCTCCCCCACCGGAAGGTTCTCTCAAAATTGTGGCACTGACCGGTGACGGAGCCGCAGCAGAGGGAGGAAAGAGCCACACGTGGCTCAGAGCCGCAGTTTGCTGATCCCCGGACTAGGGGAAACACAATAGCAGTGTTCCAATATCTCAGGGGCTGCCACAAGAAGAGGGAGTCAAGCTATTCTCCAAAGCAACTGAGGGCAGGACAAGGAGCAATGAATGGAAACTAATCAAGGAGAGAAGCAACTTAAAACTAAGGAGACATTTCCTGACAGTGATAACAATTAATCAGTGGAACAACTTTGCCTCCAGAAGTTGTAAATGCACCAACACTGGATGCTTTTAATAAGATCTTGGATAACCATTTGTCTGAAGTGGTTTAGGATTTCCTGCCTAGGCAGGGGGTTGGACTAGAAGACCTCCAAGGTCCCTTCCAACTCTGTTATTCTATTCTAACATGCCTGCCCAAAGGCTAGGAATCAGGATGACAGCTCATGTCCAGCTTCCATTCATCATTGCTTGCCATAAGAATTCTTCTAAGAGGTAATCCATTGAGAATTCTTTGCAGTGTTTTTTTTTTCCTCCGAGGGAAGCCTTGATGTTGTGTATTCCTAAATTGCGCTTCTTCGGGAGGGCAATTCTAAGTGGACATTAATTATCTGGGATCATGTATTGTATTGTGCCACTTTCATACGAGAAGGAAAAAAAAAACACATGTAAGCCAGAACCCAGCAAAATGGCTGCAGTCATTAACTCTGTCCCTTTGTTATTTTTCTTTTCCATTACTTTTGAGATAAAGACTGAGCTATGTTCCAAGCGAATAGACAACAGCGGTGCAGTGGGAATAGCAGACTCCGGTGAAATATTGAACACATAATAGGAGGAAGTGCAGAGAATGAAAATGAGAAGATAAGGCAACTACATGGGCCTTTGCGGAATAAAATCATTGACCAGTAAGATACTGGGATGTAATATGGTATTTAGGTGGAAAATTGCTCAGGCAGTAAAACGCCGGAGACTCCACTAGCATCATTCTCCCAAGACATCTTTATTATTACAATTTTCAAGTGCCGGTGCATATATCTGATGCTGAAGATCCTAATACAATAGTTAGGATAGCTATGTTGCTGAAAGTCGAAATTAAATGTCTTGCAGTTCTTAAGTGCATAATGAACCAATGTATTCTTACGTTTCCATAATTCAAATGGAGGCTGTGTGTTAACTTACATTTTATCTGTTGGTGTGGCTCTGTACACAGGACTGAACAGCTGACTCCACCTTCTCTTAAACAGAGTCTGCTACTTTGTTCACTGCTGTAAGCAGCAATCATTTTCTTTTCTTGGGCATCTGTTTTTCTGCATGGACTGTCCCCACCTATGGAACTGTATAATTCTCTCATTGGAAACTAAGCATCTATTATACATTCCATTCAGGAGAATGTGTAGGTAGACAAAGAAAACCATGTTTTGCATATTGGTTCCAAAGTTGGACTTTAGCACACATATACCGACCAAAGGCTATTCTAATCTCACTGAGCAAATTGCAAAATGTAGGAAATGTTTTCTAGCTTCTACCTTTACTAACATTAAAGGAAGCCTGGAAGGAAAGAGAAGAAGGAAAGATAGACATTCACAGAATAACAATGCTTGGGGACAAAGCATGTCTTCACAGCCTTCCAGATCTCGGGCTGTTCCAAAAATCAACAGGCATCAATAAAAGAAATGAAACATTAAATGATGTGTAACTCAACTGTATTCACATAATAACTTTTGTGAGTGTTATGGATCGATCAGATCTTCTTTTTCACACAAACACACCCACCCACCCACCCCCCACCCACCCCACACACGTATGTATATGTATGCATATGTATGCATATGTATGTATGTATGTATGTATTTATGTATGTATGTATATACATACATATATATCCAAAAACACCAGCCTGAGGATGGCGAGTGAGACCTCGCCGAAACATTGCCAAGACAATCTCAATCTTACACGGGAAAAGACCCGAATACAACAAGACCAGCATATATATTCGTAGATTTTCACTGGTGTAGGTATGCTGGTCAAGTCACATTTTCTGTTTTGCTTGTCTGGCTTTATGCTGGAGATATTGTAGTGGAATATAGTCTGGATTCCCAAGAGGGAGGACGTGCATCCCAAAGGAGTCAGAGGCAAGCTAGTTCAGATAGTTTGTGTGAGAGAGAGGAGGTGAAGACATCCCCTCCCTAATAATCCCCAGAGTGTACACTTCCTATAGACAGTAGTTTGCTTCAATTTACCAAGATTCTGTCTACAGGTGAGGAGCAACAGAGATACGTCTATAGAGATTCTCAGTTCTCCAGGTTATGGTTGTCCCAAAGGTGCTTTTTTCAAGAGGCAACTGGACTTTGTTGTTTTTCTTTGAAGATGTTTCCCTTCTCATCCAAGAAGCTTCTTCAGCTCTGACTAGATGGTGAGGAATGGAAGGATTTATACTCCATGCAGACAGCTTGTCATTTGCATTGTTTTAGAGCACGGGTCCTCAAACTATGTCCAGTGGACTTCATATGGCCCATCAAAGCTATTGATCTGCCCTGTGCATGACCATGAGGCTGCCCTGCCCACATCACTCTGCCCACACTTTGCAAGCACAGTGGGCTGGAACTGAAAGGCAAGGCCAACAATTTTGGCCTGCAGAGATGTTCTGGAAGTGGCGGAGGTGAAAAACTGGATGCACAGATGCTCCAGGAGGCAAAAAAATGGGTGAAAAAAGGGTCTTTTTCTTAAGCCAAAACAATGAGCCATTTTTGCCTGTTTTTGGCCTGGATAATGCTTCTGGAGGTCTGTGGGAGGGGTGAAAAACGGGGTCCACAGAAACTCCAGGAGGCCAAAAAACTGGCAAAAATGCCCTATTGTTCACTCCCTCGCTTCCAG